>NC_092638.1:1653376-1953376 GCF_039555335.1 Amphiura filiformis | reverse complement strand
TATCAAATAATACACTGACCTATTTTTGAAGTAATTCACTCAAAAATAAATTTCAGTTGAAGTATTGTGATCAATACATCAAATCTTCAATCAATGTTGTGTAATTCAAAATCACATATTAATATCCACACATATAACAATTTAAGATAAATTAAAGGTACTGGACCAAAATACAAATGCTTCGTTTTGATGAGTAACTTATTCGTGTCTTTCAATATTAAATAGATAACATACACGAATAACAATTTCACATAATAATTAAATATCTTTGATAATGATGTACAAAATTCAACTGCTTCGTTCAATGAGTACCTGAGTTGAGTTGAATATTAGAGTTCTCATTTCATTTCAGTTCAAGTCCATTATTTAATTTGAAAAAAAAATCAATACCGACATTTTTAAACATATTTAGTTGGAACCATGGTTCGTATGCAGCCGTCCTGAAATTGGTTGATGGTGTGCTGACCCAGAATCTCTACAGATTGGTTTTCTTAGTTAGGGTGGCCAAACCGTCACTGATTACAGCTGATTAATTCACAGGGATTTGGTAACGGCAAACATTGTCTGGTTCATGGTTGGATGTATCGGTCGAGAACTGAAACATTTAATAAAATTACCCAAGTGGTGATAATACAAGTACCAAAGCAAATCTTGGGATAATTTTTATCAGACTCATTCTTTTTAACAACATTAAAATAATACATAATTACACATGATACTCATTCTATTCTATTCATATTACATGTATAAGTGCATGAGTATATCTCCAATTAACAATCATGTAAACATGCAAGTTCTTTGTTCTCCAATTTTGGCGGGAAATCTTAAACTTCTTTGTTCTTCAAATACAATCAATTTCCACCAGTTTGTTTTTAAACTTTAAAACAATACATTAAGAATAACAACATACAGTATCAAGCATGCATATAATTTAACACAATAGCAATAACAATTTAGAGTTTTATAAACTTACTTCATCCGTCAGTTTTGGTGACTTCCAATTCAGTTGCAGATCGCCTTTCAAACTCACACACAGCTGTGTGACTCCAACAGCTCTATCTTCACAACTCCATAGTGTGATGATAATAATTATGCCAACTTATACCACCCTCTGCCTGGGTACAATAATAATTGCAAAGCCTATCTTTGGCTTGGATAGGTCTTATACTGGTATAAAACAAGAACAATTTTGTTCTCACAAAATATACTGATGATGCGATCAATTTTGCAACACACACACACAAAATATTGTGTTCACTTGACCAAGTCTTGTCTGGAAGTGAGGACTCCCTCTTCACAATATATGCTTGCCTATAATTAGTTTAACCTTATGCATATTTGATAGTGTTCTATTGTATTATTACACTTGACATAAAATAACAAAAGATGAACAGAATAAGACTGATCCATTTTAATAAACAGGTAAATCACAGGCCTATCAACTGGCAACTCTCAGCTGGTTGACCAAATCATGCACTAAGCTAAAGTTTTCCAAATCACAAAAAAATAAATGAAAGTTTAATTTTGGTATCTGAACTGACAAATAACTCCCCCCTTAAAAGAAAATGTGCCTACACATTTTGCTTCAACAGATAAAACAAAAATAAAATTTTCATCTAAAATGGAAAATAGCTTCGCTACACTTTTGGCTCTGGATTTCTGCATGGTTCTTATCCTGCGACTATACACCTACTCATGTAGTCTGCGCCTACGTTGTCCTGACCTTTGATGGACACAATTCTATATCTATAGGGCTGTAGAGCCAATGCCCATCTCATGATACGACCATTTGCCACAATCGATTTTTGGATGCACCGAAGGGGCTGATGGTCTGTTTCTAGAATGAATTCTCGACCGTACAAATATGGTTCAAATTTCCTAACTGCCCATATCACAGCTAAACACTCTCGTTCCATGACGGAGTATGCCTTCTGACATTTTGTAAGCTTCTTGCTTGCAAAAGCAATTGGAAATTTCTCACTGTCAAAGTCTTGCAAAAGTACTGCCCCAACTCCTGTATCTGACGCGTCTGTCCGCAAAGTAAATTGCTGGTTCAGGACGGGCAAATGCAAAATTGGTGATTGTATCAGTTTGCTCTTGAGTGTCCGAAATGCTATGTCCTGACTTTCTCCCCATTCAATTTTGTTTGGCAAACCTTTCTTGGTTTTGTCTGTGAGAGGAGATGCAACAGCAGCGAAATTTGGGATGTATTTCCTATAGAATCCTATCAATCCCAAAAATGACCTCAACTGTTTTTTTGTCACTGCACATTTTGCATCCTGAATGGCTTCAATTTTGTCACGTTTTGGCTTCACACATCCATGACCTACCACATGACCTAGGAATTCAATTTCCTCATACCCTACAAAGCACTTTGTGGGCCTAGCTGTGAGTTTAGCTCTTCTTAGCCTACTAAATACCTCCTTTACCTTACTCATGTGTTCTTCCCAAGTCTCGGTATGGATCAGAATGTCGTCTATATAATTGTCTACTTTAGTTACACCCTCCAATAGAATTCTCATGATTCTGCTAAAAGTGGCTGGGGCGTTTACTAAACCAAATGGCATCATCTTGAAGCTATACAGTCCATTGGGCGTCACAAAGGCTGTGTATTTCTTTGAACTCTCAGCCATAGGGATTTGCCAATATCCCTTACTTAGATCAATTTTCGTGAAATAATGATCTGTTGCCAACTTGGCAAAAATTTCCTCCTGATCAGCAATAGGTTCAGCATCAAAAAACGTTTTCTGATTTATAAGACGCATGTCAATACAATAACGATCTGAACCATCTGATTTCTTGCAAATAACTAATGGACTAGCATATGGACTGTTGCTTCGTTCTATGATTCCCATTTTCAACATAGTTTGCACTTCTTCCTTTACCTTGTCCCTCAAACCATGGGGTATAGGATAGGGTTTTCTCTTCACTGGTTCCTCATCTATTAGCTTAATTTCATGCTCACCTAAGTTTGTCTTTCCTGGTAGATCAGTTAAGACTTCGTGATAACTTCCTAGTAGTCTTTTTACTGCATTTGTTTGTGTCTCATCTAAGTTTTCACCTATATGTACATCACTCACCGATTCCTTGGGTTCCAAAGGAGGCAAATGCAATAGCTCCTCATTTGACATGGGTTTAAGTACCAAGGTATCCTTGAGTACCTCATCCTTCTCCAATGGTTCCGCTTCTATCACCGATGCACATACTACCTGAAAATACCTTGCTCCTCCTGTATGCATGAGGAGGCTATCTCACCTTTTCGTCTTTGATAATATTTGAGTAGGTTGGCATGGAAAGTCTGCTGACGAGTGCCTAGATCTATCTTGTAATCTAACTGACTTACCTTTTCCACAACTGGAAATGGACCTTTCCAGTGCATGATCAGCTTATTGTGATCTGTAGGAAGGAGTAACAGAACTTCATCGCCCACTGCAAATTTTCTTGACCTGGCTTTCCTATTATAGATCTTCCTATACCTTGCCTTTGATTTCAGCAATTCTGCCCTGGCCAATTTACATGTCTCTTCAAGTCTCTCCTTCAGATCAATTACATATTGATAAACTGATTTGGTCTCAGGGGTTTCTACTTCCCTGTCCACAATTGTCGTAATATGCTCATGGGTCCTCTGACAGTCCTTCCATAAAGTAACTCAAATGGAGCAAATCCGGTACTGTCCTGAGGAGTTTCTCTATATGCAAAGAGAAGTGGGGCTACATACCTGTCCCAGTCCTTGGGTCTCTCTTCACATATCTTCTTTAACAGAGCTTTAAGTGTTCCATTGAACCGCTCAACAAGACCATTGCAAGCTGGATGGTATGGAGTTGTGGTCAATTGCTTAATTGATAAGAGCCTACTTACTTCTTTCATCACATTTGATGTGAATTGAGCTCCCATGTCAGTTAGTACTTCCCTTGGAAATCCTAATCTAGTAAACATGACCACCAACTCTTCTGCAACTTTCTCTGCTTCTATTGACTTCATGGGACTTGCCTCTGGATACCTTGTAGCATAATCTACAAGGACTATTATGTAACGATGCCCTCTATCTGAACAAGGATGAATTGGACCTACCAAGTCAACTGCAACTCGCTCAAATGGTGTATCAATCACTGGCATCTCTCCTAATGGTACCTTGGTTACACGTCCCTTTGGGATAGTACGCTGACAAATATCACATGAGTGACAATACCTTCTAATATCAGCTTGTGCTCCAGGCCAATAAAAGTTTGACAATACTTTATCTGAAGTCTTCGATGGCCCTTGGTGTCCACCTAATATGGATTCATGTGCAAGTTTCATTACTTGAGTTCGAAATGTCTGCGGAACTACAACTTGCTTGAATGTATCTCCAAACTCAACATTGGGTGCCTGGAATTGTCTATACAGAACTCCCTTCTCGATAATGAACATTTGCTTACTATCATTTCTTCCTACCTTCTCGATTCTCTCTTCAGCTAATGCTCTACATCTGTTTAATGTGAGGTCTTCTTGTTGTGCTCTTTTTAACTTTTCTACAGTTACCTCTTCACCGTCTGGTTCCACTACCTTAAGTCCTTTAAAAGGTTTCCCTTTCTTTAGAGTCTGACTTCTAGTTTCTACTGCACAACTTACTTCAGTTTTCTGCACTTCCTTCTTCTCAACTGAGAATTGTCTCTGTGTTGTATCTTCCTCTTCACTACTATTTAATTTGAAATCTGGATCTGGATCATTTTCTCCTCTTGCACCTTTTATACTTCCAACTACCAACTCACATACAGGAGTTGCTGTCACCATAGCGTTTACAATACCTGTATACCATGGAGTATGAATACTTATCCTGGCTAAAGGAAACTCTCTGACTGTCATATCTATTAGATAACACTTTTCTGTTTCACCAGTGTATTGTTCTTCTGACACTAAGCTGGACTTAATAACTATACCACCACATCCAGAATCTCTTAATACTTGTACCTTGGTTGATCCTCCTACTAGTCCTTCTCCGATTGCTAAATCACTCAAATTCAAGTTGCATGCTGCTGATAACACTGGCAACTTATGTCCACAATCTAGAGTTACATAAGGTTGTCCATCCACCATTTTCACATGTGGATCTCTGTCTGTCATGGGTACCATACAACAAGCTACTTGTGTTTTACCTGTGCCCTTACATGTGTCACACTTTTTACACTCTCCATTACCTGTCACCTTATCCTTGGTTCCTGGAGTAGCAGGTGCTTTCTTATAAACTGTACCTCTGCCTACAGGTTGACATCCAGCTACAATGTTTTTCCTTCTTTTGGTACATTCCTTTGCCACATGACCTGGCTTGTCACAAATAAAGCATTTACGTACATTTACTATAGGAATCCGTTTTTGTATATGTTCAGTTTTGGACATTTGACTCTGGTGTTTGTTACTCTTTGGCTTATTACTTACAAGTTGCCATCCACCATGTGCTTCGATATACTGCTCTGCCATTCTTGCCATCTCTTGTGGGTCTTTTGGCTTTCTTTCTTTTAAGAAGGTGGACAACTCTATATTAACACTTTTTATAAACTGCTCCTTTAGTAACAAATCTACCAAACCTTCATAGTTCTTGTTGGTTCCTGACAATTCTATCCATCTGTTTAGGTAGTTTCTTACCCTTGTGATAAACTGTGCTGGCGTTTCACTTGTGTCTGGTTTTGCTGACCTGAACTTCACTCTAAAACCTTCCTCAGTTAATTCATACCTTTTTAATATGGCCTCTTTCAACATATCATAATTATTTGCATCAGTATCGCTTAGAGTTGCATACAATTCCAACCCCTTTCCTGTTAAAAGAGTACTCAAATTAATTGCCCACTCATCTTTTTTTCCAACTTTTTGCTGTTGCGTATCTCTCAAAACGATGCAAATATGCATCCATGTCATCTTTCCTTCCTGAAAAGAAGGCAATTTTGGAGCCTTGGCTTTTTCATGATGTGTAGGAGTTGACCCATTACTATTACATTCATTCTCTTTCTTTACATGTTCTAACTGCAACAACAATTGAACCTTTTTCATTTCCATTTCTTGTTTTTGCATTTCCATTGCAAGCTCTTTTTCTTTCATAGCATGCTCTTTTTGTTTTGCGATTTCCTCTTTCTCTAAAACTGTCTTTTCAAACTCTCTTTGTTTCAATCTAGCCTCTCTTTCCATATCATTTTGCTGCTTAATTCGCTCGCGCTCTGTAGCCACAAAATGCTGTAGGTCTTTTCCTTCATACCCATATTGAACACCTATTTTTGTAAGTTTTTCAATTTCTAAAGTTGTTCCTGCCATGGCAATGGTTTTGGATGGATCACAACAATAATTTAACAAAACACTATCAAAATGGCATAAAATTTACAAGTAAAGAAACAAGTGGTAATTACTTTTACCCTCGCTCAATACATAATTGTAATTCCAAGCACTGGTATTTACTTTTAGTTCCAACAACAAGGAAACAAGGTGGTTTTCCTTTGTTCCCACAGGTGAAGAAACTGGGAATAATTTTACTTCACCCAAACCTACCACATCACACTTTGTTGTTGTGAAGCTAGCCTGTCTTGGTCCACAGATGAGTATTGAAGTTTGGAACGCTCTCTGCAACTGTTGAAAAATTCAATTGAATCACAAAATTAGTAACTTTGCACACAATATAAAATAACTTGTGTTCTCCACTCTTATTGTGTCTTACATACCATATGCTGTTTTAAAATTCCGGACGAGCCCCCAGAAAATGTCACACCCGAAGGATGAACATGTTGGATTATAATTAAAAACAGCGGTACTGTTCACACAAATAAGAATTAGGAACACAAGACAACAGTAATTTAAATCTTTAAATGATTATTTCATTTAATATGATCTTAGAATAGTATATCTTCTGTTGTTCTTTTATATTAACAAAAGTGAATTTACATTATAACATTTTAAACTACATACATACAACTTCTTTCAATAATCTGACTTAATTGATTAGATCCAATCATAAAATCAAACAATTTAAACAAAGTATTATAGTTCAAATGATCAAAAGTTAAAGTGGGTAAGAGGTGATTATTCCTTATACTTAATCTCAACTCACATGCAACAATATAATAGGTAAGGTGTAAGGAATCAATCAGCTCTTTTTACCCTAATTGTATTTTACAACGACTGATAAATGCTTAATTGTAAACAAATTGATGTTTTCAGATAATTCAATAATTGCAACTTATCTGAATGGGTAACATTGACTGATTCACAAAGCAATTTATTTCAATAAAAAAAAATGATAGCCGAAAATATCAAATAATACACTGACCTATTTTTGAAGTAATTCACTCAAAAATAAATTTCAGTTGAAGTATTGTGATCAATACATCAAATCTTCAATCAATGTTGTGTAATTCAAAATCACATATTAATATCCACACATATAACAATTTAAGATAAATTAAAGGTACTGGACCAAAATACAAATGCTTCGTTTTGATGAGTAACTTATTCGTGTCTTTCAATATTAAATAGATAACATACACGAATAACAATTTCACATAATAATTAAATATCTTTGATAATGATGTACAAAATTCAACTGCTTCGTTCAATGAGTACCTGAGTTGAGTTGAATATTAGAGTTCTCATTTCATTTCAGTTCAAGTCCATTATTTAATTTGAAAAAAAAATCAATACCGACATTTTTAAACATATTTAGTTGGAACCATGGTTCGTATGCAGCCGTCCTGAAATTGGTTGATGGTGTGCTGACCCAGAATCTCTACAGATTGGTTTTCTTAGTTAGGGTGGCCAAACCGTCACTGATTACAGCTGATTAATTCACAGGATTTGGTAACGGCAAACATTGTCTGGTTCATGGTTGGATGTATCGGTCGAGAACTGAAACATTTAATCAAATTACCCAAGTGGTGATAATACAAGTACCAAAGCAAATCTTGGGATAATTTTTATCTAACTCATTTTTTTAACAACATTAAAATAATACATAATTACACATGATACTCATTCCATTCTATTCATATTACATGTATAAGTGCATGAGTATATCTCCAATTAACAATCATGTAAACATGCAAGTTCTTTGTTCTCCAATTTTGGCGGGAAATCTTAAACTTCTTTGTTCTTCAAATACAATCAATTTCCACCAGTTTGTTTTTAAACTTTAAAATAATACATTAAGAATAACAACATACAGTATCAAGCATGCATATAATTTAACACAATAGCAATAACAATTAAGAGTTTTATAAACTTACTTCATCCGTCAGTTTTGGTGACTTCCAATTCAGTTGCAGATCGCCTTTCAAACTCACACACAGCTGTGTGACTCCAACAGCTCTATCTTCACAACTCCATAGTGTGATGATAATAATTATGCCAACTTATACCACCCTCTGCCTGGGTACAATAATAATTGCAAAGCCTATCTTTGGCTTGGATAGGTCTTATACTGGTATAAAACAAGAACAATTTTGTTCTCACAAAATATACTGATGATGCGATCAATTTTGCAACACACACACACAAAATATTGTGTTCACTTGACCAAGTCTTGTCTGGAAGTGAGGACTCCCTCTTCACAATGTATGCTTGCCTACAATTAGTTTAACCTTATGCATATTTGATAGTGTTCTATTGTATTATTACACTTGACATAAAATAACAAAAGATGAACAGAATAAGACTGATCCATTTTAATAAACAGGTAAATCACAGGCCTATCAACTGGCAACTCTCAGCTGGTTGACCAAATCATGCACTAAGCTAAAGTTTTCCAAATCACAAAAAAATAAATGAAAGTTTAATTTTGGTATCTGAACTGACAAACACTATCTGCCTCTTCAAAAGTTGTTAATGGAGACAATGATGACCAGTATGATCTCTTCGGTTGGAAAAAGTGGTAGTCTTGCACTTCGCGGTACCAAAGAGAACATTCTGTTTGTTTGCCCATGTCGCTATCGCCTTGAGGTTTACATCATGTGATGTTGCAACACCTATTATATCTTCTTAGCACATAGTGGGTGACATCAGGGTTATTTTTGCATATAGGATGAATAGATTTGTCCTGAAGTAATGTCGTGATGAAGATAATAAGCAAAAGAGGTCCAAGGATGAAGCCTTGTTGGTCACCAGCATTTATAGGTTTTTCAGTTGATGAAATGCCATTCATTGAGACTCTCGAGTGGTTTGTAAGGTAGTTATCCAGCCATTTCAGCAGCTTGCCAGTGAAACCTAGAACAGATAGCTTTGCCAAGAGGTCGGAATGCCATACCCTGTCAAAAGCCTTACTGATGTTCAGGCAGGCAACTGTATGTACTTCTACACTTTCTTCTCTGTTATTGATGGAGTTTGATAGCTGATGGGAGACATATGTTAGTGTATCAGAGTTAGCCAGCCCTGAAGATTTCACATCACCAAATAATGTCTCCAAAGGCCTTCCGTCCCGATGCAGTATTTTTTCATTTCGGTAAATGTTGACCAACATTACATCAATATCAAAAATCAAAATATTTATGCAGATTTTGTGAAAAAATTGTGCCATGTATTAATGTAGGCTTGAATCCAAGCATCTGGCAAAATTTAAAAAGAATTTTTTTAATGTATTTCTCAAGACGCCGGTTTCTAGGTAAAATCACAAGTGACGCTATTCTGAAAATGAGATGAGCAAATCTTCGCGGTCCAGTAGTTCGAAAATTCAATGGTCACCAATATATTTCTTTTTGTTTGTTTACTTGCTTGTTTGTTTGTCTTTCAGGAAAATAAAATATTACTTCGAAGTGGAGCTGCAACTAAGTGAGACACAATTTGGCTTCAGAAAAAACAGGGGATGTACAGATGCCATTTTTGCGCTACGACAATTTGTGTGAAAAGTGTATCGAGTTCAACCAGGAACTGCACATGGTGGATAGAGAACAGTGTTGGGCTGTAATGGAGAGCTATGGTATAAGAGGTCAACTGCTAGATAATGTCAGAGCTCTATAAAGACAGCAAATGCATGGTGAGAACCAGAAGTGGCCAGTCAAAGTGGTTCCCAGTAACATCAATGGTACGCCAAGTATGTGTGCTTTCGCCACTGCTCTTCTTGATTTATATGGACAAGATCGCCAAGGAAGCAAATCCAATTAGTGGAGAAATAAATGAGCTTTTCTTTGCAGATGACCAGAGCCTCATCCACAAGGACTCTGCAGGACTTCACGATCATACCAACAAACTAAATGCAGCATGTGATAAATATGGCATGAAAGTCAGCATAGCCAAAACAGAGACTATGGTGGTTAGCCGATTACCAAAGGATATTGACATCACCATTAACAACAGCAAGCTAAAACAGACAAAGGAGTTTGAGTACTTGGGAAGTATCATTAGAGAAATAGAGACACGATGTCAAAGGCCAATAATATCATCTACCAACTAGGCCCGCTTCTTACACATCCTGCAGTACCCATGGATACCAAAGCAAAACCCATAAGTTCATCACCTGTGAAATGAGATGCCTAAGAAGAGCAGCTAATAGGTTAAGGAGGGATAAGATCAGGAATGAAGATATCAGAAAGATGGTGGGCAAATATGGTTCGGTCACCTTATGCGATTGGCCCCTAGCCAACCTTCAGCAAGAACGTATAACAGCAAAACAACATGAACTAGGGCTAAACAGCTGCCAAGCTGGTGTGTGACTCCTACAACGATCTGGGTAAGATCATGTGTACAGCACAAGTCATGCGCCACCATGTCCTCTTCATTAGTAGATCTGCTAAGAAGCCATTCGTGGTGGTTACAGTTGAAATCCACAGCCAAAATAGAAATATTGGCTTTGGTTTTCGTGATTTATTAGGCGGTCCAACAAATATTTTATAACAATAACATTTTGACAACATTTATGAAAGGTTGTATTGTTCTTTCTAAATAAACTGTTTTAAAAACATATTCATGACTTTTACATGTATATAACCAGACATGTAAATATTCTTAAAACGTTTTAACCAAAACCAAAACATATTAACATTTAAAAAAAATTGTGTTGTGATGTGCCCTGAGTAATTTAATTTGATGATTTATCTTTGTTTACAAAGTTACATGAGTGATGACTTTTTGGGGGAATTTCCCTCTCAAATTGAGCAAAACCAGTTGAATCATATCTAATTTGGAATATTTGGAAACCCCCCTGAGGTTGTAAAGTGAAGATGACATAACGAGATTCCCCTCAGGAAATGATGTCATGTGAAAGGTTGATGTTATAATTAAGGCTTGGGAATTTCCAAGATCACATTTGGCTATTAATATTTGGGGATTTCCCACTGCTTGGTACATAAGGAAAGGTAAACATAATTCAACATTTTGAAAAGGTAGCTACAAATTTGAAATGGCCTAAAGAGCATTGGACCCTACTTTTACAAAGTAGTTTTGTGGGGAAGGCCAGGGAGACTTACTCAGCTCTACCAATAGAGAAGTGTAATGATTATGAAGAAGTCAAACAAGCAGTCCTTAAGGCCTATGAACTGGTGCCTGAAGCATACAGACAAACGTTCAGAGATTCAAGAAAGCAAGCAGATCAAACTCATGTAGAATTTGCTAGAGTAAAAGAACAAATGTTTGACAGGTAGCTTAGTTCAAAAGAAGTCAAAGATGATTTCGGCCAACTTAAGCAATTGGTTCTTATAGAAGAGTACAAAAAATGTGTCCACGCTGACATTAAAACCCACTTGGATGAAAGCGCTAGCAAAATTAAAACGCTATGTGACGCGGCGACAATGGCGGACGACTATGGCTTAACTCACAAACTGAATGCGAGTAGTTTTAGTCATAACAGAAGTTATTCAAACAGGTTCAGCCATAATCAACCTAGAGCAAATCAAGGTGGTACACGAGAAGGGAGATCTCAGTCTAATTCACAGCATAGTGCTGGTGGTAGAGGGACCCCATGGAGTTCAGGTAGCAAACCAACAGGTTGGACTGGATCCCAGTTAATTTGCAGTTTCTGTAAGAAAACAGGACATACAAAGACAACGTGTCGGACCTTAAAAGCCAAACAAGACGCACAAAAACAGCAGCAAACTGCTAGTAATACTGTAGGATGTGCAGTGCCACTTGACTCAAAGAAACAAATCTCCACAAAATTAACTTGACATCTGACTTGGTTTCTGGTCCGGTAACCATAGGAGTTAGACACGAATTGCCAGCCAAGGGAGTGTCCATGTTGCTAGGAAATGATTTGGCAGGGGGGAAGGTTTTTCCAGACCCAATAGTCACAGATAAGCCCTGTTTACAGGATGATAATAATGAGGAAAAGGAGATATTTCCTGCATGTGCCGTTATACGGGCAATGAGTAAGAAAGCCTCATTAGAAACAATTGAGGACAACCAAATTGATGACTTAGGCTACAATTTGGAAGACACATTTGTGTCAAAGTTGAATGAGAAAGAAGATAAACTTCCTTCTCCTTAGGATAAAACTACCTCTAAAAATGACACAGCCTCTGAGCGCATGAACAAATCGGGGAAACATTGAGAGACCCATTAAGTCATGACAAACTAATTCTAGAGCAACAAAATGACCCAGAACTCAAAGAAATCATCAATGGGCATTGACCCTAGAAGAAGTAGAACAAAATTCTGTCTGTTTTTACAAACAAGATGATGTACTAATGAGAAAATGGCGAACCTTGATGCACCTGCCGATGAAGAGTGGAAGGTAGTGCATCAAATTGTGGTACCAAAGGTCTACCACAATGAAGTTATTAACATAGCACATGATAGTCCCATGGCAGGGCATTTGGGTGTTAAGAAAACTCATGAAAGAATTCTGAGACATTTCTGGTGGCCCACTCTCAGAAAAGATGTTTCTGAGTATTGCAAAACATGTCACATATGCCAAGTAGTAGGGAAGCCAAATCAGAAAATACCTCCTGCTCCATTAAAGTCAATTCCAGCCTTTGATGAACCATTTAGTAGGGTTATTATTGATTGTGTAGGCCCCCTACCAAAGACTAAGTCAGGTAATCAATACCTTCTGACAATTATGTGCGCGTCAACCCGCTTTCCTGAAGTCATACCCTTGAGAAATATTAAAGCAGTTTATGCAGTAAGTTGGTTTAAGATCAAAAGGGACACCAAGTTCCATAACCAGCAACTGTACATTTTCAACATGATCCAGAGGATCAAGCTGTAGTCTGAAGAGATCCAATCTATGGTTTTCATGGATTTCAAGTACAATGCATTTTGTACTGAACCTCAAGTACAATGCATTTGCATTGCTTCCTGAGAATGTACTGTACTCCATGGTGAAGTCTGATGATTTAGAAGTGAGAGAAACTGCACTCAAGAAAGTCTTGTCTATCAGAAGTGAAGAACCAGCAAAGAAGCGCTTAAAGAAGATCACACCAATTAATACTGAAGCCACCCATTGGTCAGAACTTATCAGCCTGTGGGTTTTGGCTTACTTATTTCCTCACAGCGTTGCAGAATAAAAATAAAATAATCGTGCTGTGTATGTAATCAGGAAACCTCAGAGGCGATAGTGTACATTTAAATTTGTCATTACTACTTCATGTTGATATTCAAACAGCGCTATAAAGTTGTCTTACCAAGGAATGTGTTTGTATTAAAAGAAATAATTGTTTTACAACTTGGATGAACTAGAATTACTTTTATGCAAATCCGAAAATTGCAACAGATATTTTTCATTTCTTTAAGATTTAGCGGTATTGCCAGATTGTATACGTACAGTTGGGCTACATTAATAGCCTCATTATAGTTTTATTGATACTGGCAAAATACTTGCCTGTATGTGCTTGTTGTTATGCTATAGCGTATAGAATCTGTTAATGATACTATAACTACACCGTCAATTAATTTTTCACGAGGCTGTCGGATTGCTCAGACCAAGAATTTTTGCTTATTGACCAATTTACCAGGAGAAAATTCAATAACTGTTTGCCATTTATCTGCTAACTTGGTTGAACCTGCATGGTGTGGTGGTATACAGCTGTATACGTTGAAGTCAATGTTCAATAAATGCCAAATGTTGCTAGCAGGAGAAAAGTCAATAACTGGTTGCCCTTTATCTGCAACTTGGTTGAACCTGGTGTGGTGGTATACAGCTGTATACGTTGAAGTCAATGTTCAATAAATGCCAAATGTTGCTAGCAGTAGATTAGTTAAATAGGCCTACTGCATGCAATGCATGACAATAAATAAAGTTTATGATGTATGGATCTTAAGGTGGTATTTGAGGCATATTCTAGAAAGTAATAAATGGCTGAGACAAAACCGTTTGTGACTTTCAGAAGATTTTAAAGAGGTACCAGCACATCTGGATTTATTCATAAAATGTTACAAAAGCTTAGCATTTTATAGCATTGCATAATCCATGATAATAAATTTGTCCAACTCGCCAAAGTCCTGACCATCTAAAAGAACATAGTGATATGTAAAGACAAGGTTACTTGCCCAAATCCTAGTATAAACATTTAGTAATTGTTGGTATTTAGTTCCTGCATAAACCTGCCAGTTGACCAGGCCAACGATGGTGGACCTTTAAGGTATGTGCCAGTATTTTTGTAAAACAGATGAAAAAACTGGAAACATCAACCTTCTTTTGTGATGACTTTTAGCACCTTCTTTTGGAATGGGATGGGGGCATCTTTTGTGATGACATTCGGAACCGTTCTGGGCCATTACCACAACCGTATTAATCAACCTTCTTTTGATCTTCTTCTGTTATGACTTTCGGAACATCATGTAATGTTTTGAACTTTTGAATTCATAGTATGGCCGTCACATCTCTGATAAGATTGGTTTTTTTTTTTAATTTCTTCAATAATTTTTTTCATTTCTTCATTCATCGATAAAGAAGAAATGTTTTTATCTAGGCCTAGGTGCAATTATTTTCGTTTTAACGAATAACCGCGGAACGACATTGATATGTAAAACAGACGTAGGCCTATCATGTAAACATTAATCATGATGATGGGGGCATAATTATGCGCATTATTATAGCATATAACATTCAGCGGAAACTAATGAAATGTTCTCAATAAGTGCAAATACTACCCTGTCAGCTTTTAAATAGAAAAATTAATTATGCAAAGTAGAGCAGCTAACTAATTAATTATCTGGAAGTCATTAGGAACACTTTGACCAAGTTTGAAACCAGTATTCTATTAAATAAAAATGTTATTGAATATTAATGAGCAATTTCGAGTCATATTGGTTCATCAATCTGAAAGCCTATTTTAATCACAATGGTCAGAATTAAATAGTCAAAATGATTAGACAAATAGGCTACACTGTCCATACACTGTACAGTCTCATTGCAAGATCATGATCGATGCGAATTATAGAAACAGTTCAAACAATAAAATAACTACACCTTTATCTTGCCACTTCCTCATTTGCTCGCCCTGTTCCTTTTTAAAGGAATTGTTATTTTTATTATTTATTCAAAATGTTGAAATAATATTAGTAATAACTGCCGGGAAGGGTTGCTGTCCATTTTAAGTTGAAATAACAAGGTAAAGTGAAAGAAACCCCACTGGTTATTTTGGCCATTTAACATGCAGTTCTATGGGAGGACATATTATCATAATTTTTTGAATTATGATAATATGCTCTGTTGACCTACAAAGACAACAAATTTGGCTGATTCCATTTAGGTGCAAGTTGGGACATGTGAAAACATTACAAATATGCAAAAAAATCAGGTTTGAAAAAAATTAACCAATTTCATATTATAAGATCGTACATTATGGCTTTAAGGGATCTTACACTCAACAGTATGATGACCTTGGAATCTAAGCAGAAGTTAAAATGAAGTGGGGTCATTGAAATTGAGAACTATGATGTTATTCTTGATATTAGAATGACTCTTATATCTTGTATGGATAACATTAAACATAATGAGCAAGAAAGAAGCATACTTTGGGGTTGAAGAGTAGGCCTACAAAAATACAGCACTCCCAGGTGTGATAAGGGGTTAAATTTGAAAATTTTCTGGGATCTGATACATAATGGTTATTTTTCACATCAGTGGAATGAAACAATTTTCACATGTAATATATTGATACCAAAAACGTAGGAACTTAATATCACATACAAACTTCCCATAGTAAATGTGGTGCAAAGCTACCGAATTCGACAGGCTTATTTTTGAAAATTAAAATGCTTGATGGTAGAATTTTTTTTCTTTGCATGGTAGTTGATGTTATGGCAAGTCTCCATTTGTTTCAAATCAAATATCTAAAAAAAATTAAAATCAACCTCCTTATTGGACACACAGTGCGCGGGCCCTTAAATTCGTTAAAAGAAAAGTGGCTCAATGAGAAATCAGATATCAATTTATTGGATTATGTCTCCAATTTTAAGCATAGGCTTATCAAAGCAACTGATATCGCCAAAGAAAACTTGAAAGAGGGTCAGGCCAAAATGAAACAATGGTATGATCAACATGCCAGAGAAAGAGTGTTCAAACCAGGTGAGAAAGTTCTAGTAATGTTTCCAATTCCAGGAAACCCATTATAAGCCAGATATCATGGCCCATGTGAAGTAGAGTCAAAAGTGGGTGAAGTATTATCAAGACTCCAGGTAGACACAAGAGCAGGCAGTTATGCCACATAATTATGCTCAAAGAGTATGTTGAAAGAAGTGACAGTGGCATTCCAAAACCTGTGTGTACAATAAAACATGCTGATAATCAGACTTGTACCCGAGTCCAGCTTGTCCGAGTCCGAGCCGAGCCGAGTCCATTTGTATCCGAGTCCGAGCCAAGTCCGAGTCCTTTAGTGTCCGAGTCCGGACTCGAGTCCAAGTCCGGGGGTGCCGAGTCCGAGCCAAGTCCGAGTCCAACAAAAATAAAACCCAAGTCCGGACTCGAGTCCGGCTCGAGTCCGGACTCGGCGAAGTCCATGCCCGGAGGTGGTGGGGGGATGTGACACTTTAATGTGACACTGGTATCTGCCTACTGGCATTGCTTAGTAGGAGCCTATTTGTATAAAAATGGGTCATTTGGTATAACAAAATGAAAAAGGGATAATTGGGTATAAAATTGTGAAAGAAAGAGGCCATTCGGTATAACATTTTGAAAAAATGGGTCATTATTTTCAAAAAATGGAGCAAAATTTTATATTTTGTTTCTAATTTGAAAATTTACAATTCAAATTTGCTGAAAAAAAAAAAATATTTCAAAGTTTCTGCATAATGATGATAAAATTGTAGAAAAAGAAGGTAATTGGCCAAAGGACACTCACTACACTACACCACACACCACTCTCCCTATACACAACCACCCACCCTACCAAACCCCACCCCACACCATCCACAAAGTTAACATTTCAAAGATTCAACCCAACCAACCAACTGTACACACACCCCTTCAAAAACCCATACATGTACCCATGAACAGGTAACCATGGTAACTCCTGAAGGTAGAAACTACATGTATCAGACCACCTGTATCAGACAGCAGTCATGTGAGGGTATTTTGTATGTGTGTGGCACACTACATGTATATGTAAACTCACAGGGAACTTGCACCAAGGGACTAGAGAAGTGTCACTAGGCTGTGTGCAGCATGTAAATGAATTGCAATGTATTCAAATACAAATAGAAAAATTACATCATCATCATTATCATCATCATCATCATCATCATCGTTGTCATCATCATCATCATAATAATAATAATACTAACAGAAATTCTTTAATTCTAAACATCTTTTCAAAATTGTCACACACAATGTGCAATGAGTAGTGCAGACTTGTAGTACCCGTACCCGTACTCAAGTCCCAATTTATGTACCCGTACCCATGGCTCCGTACCCGTACTCATGCCTTATTTTGACTTCGGACCCGTACCCGTACTCATGGACTGGGACTCGGACCCGTACCCGTACTCATGGCTTCGGACCCGTACCCGTACTCATGGACCCGGACCCGTACTCATGGCCCGGGACCCATACGATGATACAGTACATGGCTAAATGCATGCAGGAAAGTTAGACTGCTGCCCTCAGTCGTCAACCGTCTGGATTGACGACTGAGAAAACTACGTGGAAAAAAAGTGACGGATTTTGCAACAGGATTCCTGTGGCATAGAGCGTGCGCAGTTGTGTCCAAATTGACCTTTTGACCGAGTTTGTTGTTTTTAGAAGTTCAGAGCGCGATCTTGTCACAGCGGCGCGGTACAGCGACGCGGTACGCGAGCGCCGCTAGTCAGTCGCGCTACGGCGCACAACTGAAGTCGCATTTAATAGTTTTCAGAAGTCCGTCATGATATTGGCTGTAAGATAATCAGTCGTCACTACGAAGCATACACAGTACATGCGAAGTGTATACGGCTGATTGGAATTAGTCTACAGGAAAGTATAGAGTCAGAGTAGATCTACTCTCACTTCCCACTCATGAATCCCACTGCACTGTGAATCCTATCATAATCGAAGCAAATCTATGTTACATTACAAGGGATGGGGATGGGTGGGAAGTAGCACATTGAGCCAGATAGCAAGTGCCCTAAATTTTAGCCTGGCCCAGGGCCATGATAAAGGTAAATATGGCCCTGGCTACACAAAATGTGTATGCTACATACAGTGTTACCTACATTAGCTTACATTGTGACAGCCTCCAGCCTGATGTACACACTTTATGCCATACATGTATTACAATACTACATGTTGCATTCACCATGTTCACACTCTGACTGATACAGAAAATAAGCAGCAAACTGGAAAAACATTTCAAGAAATTGTCTTTTGAGGTGAATTTCAAGTTATCATGTTCATAGCTTTTGTTCATCATTTTAATATTCCCCACCCTAATAAAGTGCACACATGAAGAACTATAATGTGACTGGTGTGAGCAGTGAACACTTTCCGCCATGCACATGTACAATCTGAGCATGGTCTGAGTCACATGAATAGAGAGTTCTTTTACCACACCTGTAAACACTGAGAAGAACTTATACTAGGCAAAGTATTAATAAATCTTGGATATAATAGCTTATAATTATCCTGATGTACATAATTAATGATAATAATCAGGGGCGGACTGGCCACTGTGGCGTTGTGGCGATCGCCACATGGGCCGCTTGGTTCTGGGCCGCTCAGGGCCGGTTGCTCAAAAAGGAGAGAAAGAGAAAGAAAAGGAAAAGAAAGGAGAAGGGGGGAAAAAGATAAAGAGAGAAAAGGAAAAAGAGGAGAAAGAAAGGGAAAATAGAAGAAAAGGGGAGAGAATGGGGAAGGAGTATCTTAAGACATATATAGGCCCTAGGGCCCGAGGCATAGGTCCGAGAGCCGAAGGCGTAAGGCCTAAGATATAGGCCCTAGGGCTTAAGGTATATGCCCTAACACTAAGCTATTATAGGCCGGTCACCTTTTGAATCGCCTCTCTAGACCGTATACACAGCAAAAGGCCAATACTCTAGATGCGATACAGTAAAAATTTTAAATTTTAAGCCAACAGCAAAATATTAGGCTGGCTGTCAATGGAATATTGGTATTTCATTGCGGCTGCGGAATGCAGGCTAGGGCCGATATGAGCATTTTGTATATAGGCAGACATAGGAGAAAGAAAGGAAAAGAGAAGAAAGGAGGGGGATCATTGAGGGGATGAGTAATATAAGGGCCTACACAGTGTGCCCGCTGTTTGTCTGCATAGTGATAGGGCCTAAGGCCTGTAGAATAGGGGCTGATACTAGTGATAGGCCTACAGGCACTCGACTTTCGAAGTGACGGGGATGTGCGGAACCCGGGGTGCGGAAATGGGACACCAGTTTGAAACTATATGCTATAGGCATGATAGGGGTCTTTTGGTGAGAGCTTCGACGCCATATAACCAAGGGGGTCATTCAGTAAGGAGGCCTCAAAAGGGGGTTCTTTCAGTTAGGCTGGGACAAAATTTGGGTCAAAATATAAAAGTTGACAAATCGTCGGCTGTATTCCATAGTGGCGTATAGTGATTTTTGGTCATTTTTTGAAAATTGGCACATATGTTTTTAATGATGTTCTCTTTCATTTTTTCTAAGTCTCAATAGTCATAATTAGCTAATTAATTAGTAATTAATTAATTAAATGTGGCGTATAGTTACAAAGTGACATTTTTCGTATTCCATAGTGGCGTATCGACCATACGCCACTTTTTATACACATTTTACAATTATGAAATATCATAGTATGTCATAGTGGCGTACACGTATCGGACCTATACGCCACTATGGAATACGAACGACGAAAAGTAACGCCATAGGGATTACACGGCGACCGAGGTGGCGTACGGTTAACGTTAGGTTAGGGTATTGCGTTTTGTTCGTTTTCCATAGTGACGTATAGTTTTATTTTCAGTTTGCCAGCAATAGTATGTATTTATTTCTTTTGAAAAATATATAACAATAAAATCTATTTAGTTTACTAAAGAAATTTCACATCATTTACAAAATATAATGAATGTCTGATTCACACAACTCCATTTTAAATTGGCATTTCTTCAAACCCGATTTTCTCGAAAAGTTGTTTATTCGCGGCGCCCACTATACGCCACTATGGAATACGGACGACGAAATTTTTGATAATTGTTTTTCAAAAGTCGTCAAAATGGGATTTTTTGGAGAAACAACGGTGAAAGACTACCAGAAATTTGTCAAAAATTCTTTACAAAGGGAGGTCTTTTTGTGACAGGAAAAGAAACAATAGGGGTCATTGAGTGAGGACTCGGAGTTCAGTAATTCAGTAAAATAAAAAATAAAAAAGTGGTCATTGAGTGAGAGGGAGCAGCAAAATGGGGGTTAAGGTGGGTGGTGGCTGCACTGCACGCACATCGCTTCACTCATTTTTAGTGAGTGCCCCCCCTCCAGGCCTTTGGCCCTTTGGACCACCATCAGCTATCAAAACTAGCACGGCTAGACCATCATTCGAAAACCTCTGGGCTGGGGTGCTCCTTGTAATGCAGGGATTACATTACATAATACTTACAGCCACGTTACTCAGTTCAATACTCAAACCAATTTCTTTCCCTTTTGATGTTTCAACTCATAGGCGTAGATCCCGGGGGGATGGGGGATAAATCCCCCCCTAATATTTTAAAAGGGGGATGGTCCATACAAGCCCCCATGCTGACACCTGTAGGCCTATGTGAGTTTCTGACCAAATCAATCTCATATTTGGCCATTTTAGCCTAAAAAGAATTTATTCCACTGCATCATCACCAGTTTAGCTTCAATATGCCAAAAATGTCTGTGCGCTTCACGCGCATTTGTACAATAAACTTACAATGTCGCCAAAAGGTGCTATTTCAAGAATATTTTTCCAACCCCAATGTCAAAAACAAATCTACGCCACTGTGGAGTTATCACGCTCGCTATGAAATGATCAATGCAATTTTTGCCAAAGCTCACTACCATTCGCTAGATGCTGTGAACTACCAAATCGCAATAGTTTAAAAAAGTTGCTATTAACCTTTACCCAGTAGGCCTAAACAATTTTTAGCATTTGCCTTTTAATGATTGAATATACTCGCGATATGATAACACAGTTCTGCAAAGATGTAGGCCTAATTCTATATGTGTGCAAATGAGTCAAAACATAAAACATGCACACTACTTATAAATTGAATAAATGTTGGTTTAATCTTGATTATTGCAAGTGAGTGACAATGGATAAAGAATATTTCAAGTCTGTACAAATCGAATTTGGCTTCAGAAATCGTTGTCAAATCCGGGCTTCCTGACCCCCTAGAATAGCTAAAACCCTTAGTTGTCCTGGGGCTTCGCCCCCTGGACCCTACCAGGGGCCCTTACGCGGACCCCTGGACCCCATGCGCTAGTCGCTACGCTCGCTGCGCTCTATTTGAGTCGGTCTTAATAAATTTGCCACGGCCGCCTCATACCACCAGTGTGGGCCTGATAATAATTATATTAAGCTAATGGATAATCTGGTGTGTGCCAGGGATGTGTGGATGTGCATGAAAGGCTCCAATTATTTGGAAAATTGACAATTAATTAAAAGTCTACCAATTTTGGATCAAATTTCAGATCCAATTGATGTTTTGAAATAAATAACAACTTGAATTTGAGATCTATTTTGACATTTTAGATAAGCATTTCACATTTTACAAGGATTTATAAATTGACTGGACTCGGACCGGACTCGGCTTCGAGTCCGAGTCCTTTTGTGTCCGAGTCCGAGCCGAGCCGAGTCTTTTTGTGTCCGAGTCCGAGCCAAGTCCGAGTCCGAGTCCAACAAAAAGTCCGGACTCGAACGATACATCACTGCTGATAATGTAGACAAACATGCCGATGCAGACAAAATCGCCAGTCACGGGCCCTGCTGGAGTTTGATTGGTAGAATCATCAGACGCGATCTAGTTTTTATTTATTTCCAACGTCTATCATAACTGATTTTTACAACTTTGAAACAGTAGAACAGGAGGCAATGTGCCGTGTGCCACTCTTAGGGGGCGCCAAATTGACCAATTCAGCATCGATTCTGCGCCCCTCCAAGCGATTGAAAATCAAAATTTCGCGCGCCTTGCGCGAATTTCAGCACTAGATCAATTGAAAGAACATTTTAAGACCGATATTCAACTTCTAGTAACCAAAATTAATGGTAGGCCTTATTTGTCCAACATTTCGCGCGGGAGTGTTTATTGTGGGTTGTGTGTGTAACATTTCTGCGGATCAGGGTGTTTTTATGTATGCCATGGCATGTATATAATAAAAACCAGAAATAAAGAAACTAGGTCACGTCTGACAATCCCGTCAATCAAATGCCCAGGTACCGCCCTAGCACCGCCCTAGTTACGCCACACTAACCATGCTAACCAATCACGGGCCGTACTGAAGTTTGATTGACAGAATCATCAGACGCGGTCTAGTTTTTGTTTATTTCCAACATCTATCATAACTGAATTGTTTACAGCTTTGAAACAGTAGAACGCATACTGTCTCAATTGGAAGGATCAGATTCCGGGGATCAGGTTTTTTTTAATTGTCTCTTATAAAAGAGGCAGATGGGTAGGTGTGCGAGGGGTGCCCGCGTTTATACGTGTATGGGGTGTGTGTGGGACGAATGTGTGTAGGCTTTATACATACACTAAATCAACTCCGCAAACAAATAACAAAATCAACACGCTATGAATTTTCCAGAGAGGAGTATTCACTGCTTTTATTTTCTAAGAATACATTTACATTTCTGAGAATACACAGAAGCACAGAAAGAAACAAAGAAAGAAAGAACAAAAGCAAGGAAAGAATAAAGAACGAACGAAATGAAGAAAAGAAAAGAATGAAATGAAGAAAGAAAGAACGAATAAATAAATAAATAAAATAAATCATCAATTAGCACTTAGTTTTGTTTATATTTACATAATCACGTGTCGAATCTCTTATGCATGTATCCTACTTTATGATACTATCATTCACAGCGATCGAAGGACATATCAATGTAGGCCTACTGTTAACATTGATTAGGGAACAAACCAAAAGTTCGATGACGTCTTATAAACTTTCGTTAGGATATTGATCCCATCCCTCCCTCTCTGAAACGTACGAAACGTTGACAATTCCAACCGAACAGTTTCTTATAAACGTAATCGGACTTTCTGACCCCACCCCTAACGGAAGGACTTGAGTTAATAGGACGTATTTGAACTTTTTATTTGTTTCCTATAATTATACACCTTATTTTTTATTACCAGATTTTATCAACAATGATACATATATAAACAGCTTACTTATTAAATGCTACGGATACAAACAGTTTCTTTTATGCACATAATCAAAATACCAATATTTTAATCATTTAGTATGCCTATAAAAGAATGAATGTTCTACGTCCAATAAATTGAACATACCGATAATCAAGCAACTCAAAATATAGACGAATCCAATGAGCCAAGTGATGGTCAGAATTCAGTCGACCATTACTGGGTCCCGTCTGCACCAAACTGGCGTTGTTACTGCTGAATTGGGTGGATTAAATCCGCTTAAAAATCTATGCTGAATTGTATTGTGCTTTACACTTTCATCATTCTTTTGTCTACGTGTAACACGGGTGACGGAATGCAGTTTAATATCCTCACCAAGGCCATATCGTTTCACATTTTAGGTGGGATAGAGCTAAGGGGGGACCCTGCTATGGCTGTCATTGAGGTGTAGGAATGCGTGAAATTGGATTCGTGATAAACAATATAACTTTTACATTTATAATATTTACTGCGTAAGTTGCAAACCTCAAAACGCAGCCGAAATATAATGAACACTCTCAGAATTATTGACCTGCTGCCAAGGGCGGATCCAGGTGAGCAGGGGGCTCCCCCCCTCTTTCAAACACCTGGATTGCCATGCCTGTTGCAATAGATCATTAACCCCGGGCAATACTTTAGTCTAGATTGTCATTCGATTGCATTTCAAGGCCAGAGTCCCACTACCCCTTGATTTTAACAAAATCAAATATGCTCATTATTATAGTAGACTTTTATAGTACACTTTTTTACTTTCTTCAATAGCTTCGATGACACATAATGTAACACAAATAAGACATAATAATATATATACATAATATGGCATAAATATGAGATAATAATTTACATATACACATAATATGACATAAATAAGAGATAATAATAATATACATACACACATAATGACATAAATAAGAGATAATAATATATGAGTGTCTGATTGGCAAGCAAATTAAAACAAAACGAACACCCCCCCCCTCAGCAAATGTTACCTAGGATAACCCTGATATTTCACATACGGTAATCAATGAAATGCGCATGTAGGCCCTATACAAATCGTCATGAATTCGGCAGACGGCCGAATCCAGATTCGGCTTTTGGTAAATTCATTTTACGCATGCATTACTTTTGAATTTGAGAACAAGGGATCAACGCTGTACATAATAGAGGGCAGCATATCAATTTTTTGACGGAGATCAGATGATAACAGCATAGTAAGTATTCAAAAGAGGGCGGTATACAGGGTTAGCTAACGGTGCATCGCAGTACGGTCAACGACGATAACCGTTAAAAAGTCGATATGCTGCCCTCTATAGGAAAAGTATTGATCCCTTGTTCTCAAATTCAAAAGTAATGCATGCATAAAATGAATTTACCAAAAGTCGAATCCGGATTCGGCCATCTGCCGAATTCATAACGAAATGATATGAAATGTAAATAGGCCTATATCGTTTTTGATACAAAACAAATTGTAAATGATCAAAATAATTAATGAAATACATAAAAATTGTCATTATTTCAAGGTGATAACAAGGAAGGTTTTTTGCGCCGTTTAGAATTTACCCCCCCCGGCTCATACTAGTATTTATTGCACAGCCCCTTAAGCATGTATTTCACATAACAATCACATTCAGATAATTTACACAATTTTCCTGGAATCAGAAAGTGACAAAATAAGCCAGGTCTGAAATGATGATGAGTGTGCATAAGATATTATGCAAATCATCACAGTGATCATGTATACATGCTGATTGTTGGACAAAAATGAGAATAAAGCACGTTATATGAGGTAATCAGGCTATTTATTGTTGCTCATACACCAACACAGATTTTGTATTCGCTACATACATTTTTCCATTTGACATGGCAATACCAAGTGGTGCATACATCCCTTTAATTATGCACCTTTGGAATCGCCCATCCATAGTGTATTGGTGTATGTGACCAGTATCCAGGTAGCCCTTACCATCCTCCTCATCTACCTTCATCAATACAATATAAACTAACCCTTTACCATATACGGCACTCTTGGGTTGACCTGCTTCGTTATCAACAATAAATGACTTGATACGACATAACTCAACACCTCTATCACTGTATCTTATCACTTGCCTTGTGTCCCAATCAGACACCCAGATATTATTATCTGGGTCTGATGATATAAAACATGGTTTGATATCGACAGACAACTTGTTTATAGGTTGCTGTCTGTCCATATCATGTACTGTAATTACCTTCATGTTAGTATCACCTATGTAAACCACACCAGATGGAGATATTGCTACACCCATAGTCTCATACTTAGTACTATTATTGCACTCTGCTGTAACAGTGGAGAGACTTTTTAAATACTCTCCACTGACAGAAAAGATTTTTACTAGGTTTGATACATCGGAGATAACAACATCTCCACCTGGTGTGACTGCGACACGAATTGGGTATAGGAGTTTGCCATTGGGATTGGTTGGATGGGATTGGAATGTAAACTTATATGTACCATTACTGTTAAACATGTATGCCCTGTTGATTGAGGTTCCATAATCAGTTACAACCATATCGCCATTCTTACACACAGCAATATCAGCTGCCCGTCTGAATTCACCGTCCTTGTCTCCTTCTTGTCCAAACGTCTGCACCAGTTTCCAGTCTTTTGAATGTTGAGATCCTATTAGTGATATATAGAAACAAAACACAGTCATGTGATTAGTCATTATCGTATGTTATATGGGTCATAGCAATGATGGACATTAGTTGAATATTGATTATTCTCATTTACTTATTTTATTTGTTTACTACTATTTGTTTTTATTTATTCATTCATTTATTTTGTTTATTTTATTAAATTTGTTTATTTAAACTTTTTTATTTATTTCATTTATTTTGTGATGCTACCGATATGCAGAAACCCTACAAGTACATGTGACTAATAATGAGAATTGAGTTTAATTTGAATTATTTCTTTATTAGTTTACTATTGTATTATATCTTTTGTGCATGTATGTTATTTCATCGATTGTGACTGTGAGTCTGCAGATATTACATGTGAGTCTGCTGATATTACATGTGAGCCTGCAGATATTACATGTGAGCCTGTAGATATTACATGTGAGTCTGCTGATATTACATGTGAGCCTGCAGATATTACATGTGAGCCTGCAGATATTACATGCGAGTCTGCAGATATTACATGTGAGCCTGCAGATATTACATGTGAGCCTGTAGATATTACATGTGAGTCTGCTGATATTACATGTGAGCCTGCAGACATTACATGTGAGTCTGTAGATATTACATGTGAGCCTGCAGATATTACATGTGAGTCTGCTGATATTACATGTGAGCCTGCAGATATTACATGTGAGCCTGTAGATATTACATGTGAGCCTGCAGATATTACATGCGAGTCTGTAGATATTACATGTGAGCCTGCAGATATTACATGCGAGTCTGCAGATATTACATGTGAGCCTGCAGATATTACATGTGAGCCTGCAGATATTACATGCGAGTCTGCAGATATTACATGTGAGCCTGCAGATATTACATGTGAGCCTGTAGATATTACATGTGAGTCTGCTGATATTACATGTGAGCCTGCAGACATTACATGTGAGTCTGTAGATATTACATGTGAGCCTGCAGATATTACATGTGAGTCTGCTGATATTACATGTGAGCCTGCAGATATTACATGTGAGCCTGTAGATATTACATGTGAGCCTGCAGATATTACATGCGAGTCTGTAGATATTACATGTGAGCCTGCAGATATTACATGCGAGTCTGCAGATATTACATGTGAGCCTGCAGATATTACATGTGAGCCTGCAGATATTACATGCGAGTCTGCAGATATTACATGTGAGCCTGTAGATATTACATGTGAGTCTGCTGATATTACATGTGAGCCTGCAGATATTACATGTGAGCCTGCAGATATTACATGCGAGTCTGCAGATATTACATGTGAGCCTGCAGATATTACATGTGAGCCTGCAGATATTACATGTGAGTCTGCTGATATTACATGTGAGCCTGCAGACATTACATGTGAGTCTGTAGATATTACATGTGAGCCTGCAGATATTACATGTGAGTCTGCTGATATTACATGTGAGCCTGCAGATATTACATGTGAGCCTGTAGATATTACATGTGAGCCTGCAGATATTACATGCGAGTCTGTAGATATTACATGTGAGCCTGCAGATATTACATGCGAGTCTGAAGATATTACATGTGAGCCTGCAGATATTACATGCGAGTCTGCTGATATTACATGTGAGCCTGTAGATATTACATGTGAGCCTGCAGACATTACATGCAACTAACCCCATCCACATAATTTCTCATTATTAATGGAATAAATTATTTGTGTACTGGAAATATGTGTTTATTATTACTGATTTAATGTGTATTGGCAGTAAACCTACATTACACTATACGCAAATAATGCAAAATAGGCCTACTATTTATGACACACACACAAAACCTTCAGGGGACTAGACCACTTTTTAAGTAGAGAGCAGGCCTGCTAGAGCGTATGCCAACGCGGATGCATCATTTTACACCCGTAATCTTTGTTATAACCAGTAAACATGGTAGTTGGACAAGTTGTTTGTATGTGATATTGAAACATGATAGATATATAGTAAACATCAATAATATTTACTATTTAAGACAACATTTTAGAAAGAAAGAAAGAAAGAAAGAAAGAAAGAAAGAAAGAAAGAAAGAAAGAAAGAAAGAAAGAAAGAAAGAAAGAAAGAAAGAAAGAAAGATACTTTGTGACGCATGGCAACAGAGCATAAAATTAAAATAATATAATATAATATAATATAATCTTAATACTAATTACAGAGTGTCCGTCCGTCCGTCCGCGCGCTATCGCGTTCGCGTGGTATGATATCGCGTTCGCGCGGTGCGATATCGCGTACCCGCGGTGCGATATCGCGTGCTCGCGGTGTGGTATCGCGGAGTATGCTGAGAGGAGCTATGCGCCACGTATTACACCCTTGTTGAAGCGAAATTATATATTATAGGCTTTTGTGCCCATCATGTTATTAAAACTACAGCGGGTGTGATGATATATTTATACGAAAGCAACATGCAAAATAAAACACGTCAAAAGAATTAAGATTCTGGTTCTAACGTATCTCAGTGGCAGCGGAATAAATGGCTAAGTCAACCAATGCATTTTACAGGGTGTATCAAAATTATTGGTACCCATCAGTTTCCAGTGATGATGGACAAGACTACCACAAAAAAAATTCAACATAGGAGCTGCCTTATTTTTAGATGAAAGTTATGAATAAAACTATAAATCACAGGCATAATACGAGGCTATTGCATATTGAAGAAGCAAGCTTGACAATAAACACCAACACTGTTGAGTCTGAACATTTTGATACACCCTGTAGGGTTGGGTCGTTAAAAATAATTATCCGAGTGATTAACAACCACACAAATAATCTCTATCGTTACTTAAATGTTGTATTAGGGATGGAAGACTCAGACCGTCAAACCGCGTATGAAGCAAATTTTGTCCTGAGTACTTGGGCGCGCTGCCGAAGAGGGTAGTTGATTGTCACGGACCCTCTGCTTATATTGCACAAAGGGCAAGGAAAGCAGGAAGTTCGAAAGAAAGAAGGTTTTGAATCACCGACCACTCGGGTGCGTAGAAACAGACCGGGGATTGTAAGCCAGCGTGAACGCTGCCCGGCCCGGTGGGATATTTCTCTCACATCCCTGGTCTCGGTTGGGCGTATTGCCGACGGACTACTCTGATGTGATTTAACCATTACTGCAGATAATTACCGGTAGATGTATCATATAGAAGTCCCTAATATTTAAATGAGGTTATACAGAGAGAAGACATCCTTGAGATGGCACTCAATTCAGGTGGTTTCTTTTATTAAACCTCATTTAAATACTTGGGACTTCTATATCATGATATGATACATCTACCTAATGCGTTTTCACCCCTTGGCATTTACATGATTGTAGCAATAACCTCAATATAATAATAGGCCTACATTATTCCACTTGTAATGTGTGATACACAATACATCGACATAAAAACTGCACAAAAAGTAACGCAGCTGTTATAAACACGGCTATAACTTCAGAACTAATAGGGCCTAATTGTTTTCACAATATTGCAAACATAGACAGAAGAATGATTTATTCACGCGCATTTTGATACCCTATTCGTCCAATTTCGCTCAACATTAACAACAAGGCAGTGTTTTAAAGAAAATTACTCGAATTTAAAAGTTGCAGAATGTTGTATTGATTTGAAGTCAGTGCGAAGATTATGGAGGGCTTCATGCTTGCGCAATAACCATTGATCGCCATAACCTGCAACTTTTTAATTCGGGTGTTTTTCTTTAAAAGCACTATTAAACGACATTTTGACACATGAGGTATCAAAATGCGAGTAAATAAATCATCCTTCTATCTATGTTAAAATATTATGAAAACAATTATTGGTTCTGAAGCTATTGACGTATTTATAACAGCTGCGTTACTTTGAGGCTGACTTTGAGGATTTCTAGTAGAGTGGACATGCACTTTGGAATGGACTTTAAAATCACAATTCTAGAGTACCCCGATGCTCGAGGATTTATCCCCGTCTAAACAAGACTATTGAGAATTATGATTGAGAGTTTTTTCACTTACCCCAGTCACTTTCCTTGGATGTCCCTGCCTCATTCTGTCCAGATATTTTCATAACCTCAAGACTTCCCCATGCACTATCCACACCACTGTCGACTGTTGTGTCGTTACTGTCATCTCCTGCTTCCTGTTATTAAAATAAGAAACATTATGATATTCGGTATTTCTATTTGGTATACATTTATGACCATGATGGGGATATAATAAGGAGAATAAATATTACCTATATTTTACAGCATCAAGGTAACTCTTACACAAGATAACTCTTTACACAAATGAATGTAAGCTTAGCGCACATTAGCTTAATGTACATCTTTGACTTTGTAAACAGTACATATAGGCCTACTGCTTTTATACCGAGTCATCTAAGGGATATGAAGAATAGAGCACTCTTAGGGTGGATCAGTTCTCTTTAAATGCAAAACCTTAACTTTTTTATAGTTCGAAGATTTTTTGCACATCACATCATGCAAAGGTAGATTGAATCTCAATTAATTTAATTAACAGAGAGTAATGAATACCATTCTGCATAGATTGAATCAAAGAACCAAAGATCCTAATTATAAATGCGCTTACCCCGACACGACCCATGATTGCTGCATCTGCTTTGATTAGCTCACGTTTGGGCAAGCTAATACTGATGATGGTCCTTAGTATATCTGGACAGGAATTGAAATAAAAGTCAATTACACTTATAAGCTCATAATATTATTATTATAATTATAGATCTGGCCTTTCAAAATTATAATTGATACTTGTCAATGATGCGGCTTAATATTGCATGTTACTGCAGTGTAAACGTACCTATTAAAGCCATAATGTGTGATTTGCTCCACAGTGACGCCCTCAAATTGAAATACCATGTGAATAAAGCCTGAAGTGCTTTAATTAGAGTAAAATTTATGTTTCATATTAGACCCCAGTTTTATTCGCCGTGTTCACCAATCGTTCGCGTATCGTTGAATCTTTTGTGTATAAACTATTTGTCTTTAGTTATACGTCTTATTTATACGTCCCACTAAATACGACTCCACTAAATAACGATCGGCGAGATTGACGATAATTATAGGCGCTGGAATGAAATTCTAGTAACATATTGTGATTTTACATTTTCTTACAATGTTGCTGACGGTAGAGTACTAGTATTTCAAGGACACCCCACGTATCGTTATGAATTCGGCAGATTGACGAATCGAGAATTTTGAGCAAATTGAGTTTTTGTATGCTTATGATTACGTTTTCAGTTATCTTTTATTTCCACTAAAAATTAATGGTAAATCTTACTCACCGACGTAGTTATGGAAATTTTGATTTGGACGAATCGCGCCTAAGTGCGATAAATGAATTCGGCAGAGAGACGAATCGTATACTTAAATGTTCAAATCATGTTAATCTATAGTATTGTATAGCGGGAAACCCCGAATTTTCTATATTACATGTCCTATACTAATATATTTGATACCAACGTATAGCTGTAGGTATCTTCTATCCAGTGATACCAAAATAAGTACAAATATTCCCCACATGATATTGCTGTGGTTTAATAATGTGAGTGCGCACCCGTGAAATTGAAAAATCCCGGAAAATCATACGCAAAATATAGGCCAATATTTTTATTTTTGCTTTTAAATCCTCGAGTTTTTGCTAAATATTACAGGGATGACTATTTATAACTTATATAGCAAGTTAAGTCTACATAGTCTTAGGACAACCAGTAATTTCTACACAAAATCCCCAAATCAAGAATGCGTGCTATACAGCCTGTCTCAAAAAATTGTGCAAGTGAAAAGCGCCCTCTTTGGCAATTAGAAAATACCGTTGTGACATAATGCTTACATCAACGTCAAGGGCACAGTCTTAGCTCTCAAATACCGTTTGTTCTGTTCAATTTGCTCTTTTTAATCTCGAGATATGTTTAGTTAACAACGATAGGGTAAAATCACAATTGTGCCACTTTTACTAGGGAATAGGGCTGGAACATGTAAATCAATGATAGCTGATGTTGATGCGTCTAATGCACTCCCCCTTCGCATTAGACGCATCAACACCAGCGGGCGTGCATTATTTTGTCTAATTTCATGAACTTGTCAAAGTTCATTAACCTACATGTATAAGTGTGCAATATTTGTTTGTCTTTTAACATGTCTTGAACGACAAATGAGAACAGTATACCATGGTAAAATCATTGACATGCAGATGTATTTAATTTTACAGCAGAATGTGAAATATTTATTTATCGTTTAATTTGTCGTAAGTGGAAAAAGAGAACCATTATACCTTTATCATGATAAAACATTAAAAACAATTATGTATTGTTGTGTAATTGATGCATTCTTTTGATTTCACGAAGGAACTCTTGATAAACTTGATGCTATCATTGATTTACATGTACAGCCCGCTTCCCTAGTAAAAGTGGCACAATTGTGATTTTACCCTTTCGTTGTTAAGTAAGCATATCTCAAGATTACAACAAGCAAATTGAACAGACTAAACGGCATTTGAGAGCTAAGACCATGCCCTTGACGATGATGTAAGTATTATGTCACAACGGTGTTTTCTAATTGTCACAAAGAGCGCTTTTCACTTAGTTGAATGCGTATTCGACCTCTCTCTGCGCAGTGGTAGAGACATTTTGGAGACAGCATAAAGCCGAATAGCTGTTAAAACACGTTTTGAGGGATATATTGATTATTTCAGAACATGCAAATATTGCCAATAATTCGAGTACATTTACTTCTATAATATACATTATAAACGATTGCTCACGAAGGTTCTAAATTTTAAGAAGGACCAATGGAATGGTACCAAGATTTTCAAACGCCGTTTACTCAGAACAGCAATTTTGCGTATTCGGCACTCTGCCGTGTTCATAACGGTATGATGTTGGTGTTAAAGATTTTTTTAAATGTAACTTACCCTGAAACTGTGGCCTATCAGAAGGCTTTTGGGCCCAGCATTTCTTGACCAATTCTACAATCGCAATTGGGACTGTTGCTGGAATCTTTTCCACGTCTGGACGTTCACCTTCCCTCACCCACACACTCACTAATACACTATCACCATCTGGATTGGAAACAAAAAACATCATATGATGCCGCTACTGCTGCTGGTAATTTTGATAATTAACGAAACTTTATCCAAATAGTTTTGCGATGTTTTCTCTTTTGTTTGTTTTCTGGAAGATTCAAGCATAGACAGATCAGTGTTCCTTTCCTAATGCAGAGTCACTTTCGTGGATAGAAAAGAGCAGGATCTTAAGAACCTATCCCAGAACATCATTGGGTCGATTTCGCTAACATTCGCGATTTACCGGCCACAAGACACTGTGACAGTGGGCCCGGCCCCAGCAGCCACGGCCAAGGGCGTCAAACTTTAAGCGGAAAAAATAATGGTTTCAGTTTCAGTAAAGGAAGAGGAAGTTTGAATTAGTTGTACTGCTCATTTTCCTTTGGCTCGGTTTTAGGCCACAATCGTCATGATTTTATCCCAATTTTATTAAAAATGCAAATATTTGCGCTCTTTGCGCATATTTATCCCACTAAAGCCATTTGCGGATACTAGAGCAACTTGACGTCTAGGTTACAGTAGTGGGGCTGGGGTGTAACATTTCGATCCGAAGAGCCAATCATGTTGCCGTGCCTAGGGGCCAGGGGCTGGGGTGTAACATTTCGATCCGAAGAGCCATGGAGCCAATCATGTTGCCGTGCCTAGGGGCCAGCAAAGGGTTAATCCGTCCTTATTAATAAACCAATCAAAACATCTTAACTCTTTCAATCAAATCACATGGCTTTCTGGTGTTGAGTTTGAACTATAACGATGGGCTTAATTGACGACGCGTCATAAGATTTGCACCTGGGTGCATCTTCAGAATCTTACTAGCGCCAAAAGCGTGATCAAGGGGCCCCAGGAGTAAGTGCGGAAATTTATTCTGATCAACATTATATGTGAACTTGTTTCATTGGTCATTTTTACTTACGTACTGGCCAAGGATTCTTGCCACTTACAAGCTCGAATACTGTGATTGCAAATCTGTTAAATATAAAGCAATAAAGTATGGTAGTAGTTCCTCGTTGAGTCGAGGTATTTTGTGTAGAATGCGGAGCTTCATTACTTACATAATATGCTACTATTATATACTGAAAGTCAAATTGTCATAGTATTACATTTAGTTGTAGTAGTTGGGTTGTAGAAACAGAAGTTGTAGTAATATGTAAGTAATAGTTTTTTTATTGATGTCCTTTTGAGGCCCCCTTACCCAAGTGGTCAAGCACATGTCTCGCAAATCTGAGGTCCTGGGTTTGATTCCCGAGTATATAATCACTTTTTTTTTTTTTTTCTTTAAAAATATATTAAACAGTTTAAAAAAACTTGTGAAATATGCTAAATACTCACGTAAAGATATCCCAGAATTTGTCAGGTATAGCTTTACTGCTTGACCATCCTTCTGGGGGAATATGAGAAAAGGTACCAGCAGCACCAACTTTGGACATCTTTTCCATGTTTTGCATTGTTTGAGCACTCAACGCTAATCCAAGATCTCCGATCTACAAACATATGGGATACAAACCAAAATAAACATTGGACAATGATAATATAGTATTTAATATTATTAGAATGCCATATTGGCATCTGACATTATTTAATGATAAAACGGCTATTAATATAAATTATATAATGTACTTGGATGAACCTAGAATTGGATTCAAGACGCATTAACTTTGGGTTATGATAAGGATAATGAACTGAGTGCAATGCATTCGTCAAGATAATCGCACGCGCCGTGGAGTTATTGCATTTAGCTTGAGAGCCGATAGGCTCGAAAGCTAAATGCAATAACTCCACGGCGCGTGCGCTTATCTTGACGAATGCATTTGCACGAGTACATTATCCGTCATACACTTTGAGTGTAGGCCTATTAAAACAATAGGCAATATTAATTGCTGCATTCATTATATTAGTTTTAATATTAGGGAAAATATCTTACATTTTAAAAACACCGTCAGGACATTGACCAGCTACGTAGCATTTAACTGGTAAAGAAAATCAATCCCTGTAATCAATGGTATCGATTGCGCCATACGTCATACTTAGGTAACTTATTCACGCATGGTTTAATTGACTTGACTTTATGTTGTGATCATTTAATATCGTGGTTTCGAACACAGAGAGCACTGAACCAGTTGGAAACGATCGATTTAGATGTCAGACTAGTACTACGGTGAATATCAACTGGACGTTATAGCTCTATAATTTGAACTACTTATATTAAAACACACGACATTGGGATTTAACAATTTGTTCAGTATTATCATAGGCCTTCAAACACATGTGTTTGAAGGCCTATGGTATTATAAAGCATGATCATGATATTATGCGCTAGTGTGTGTTTCCCGGGTCCGGCTATGTTATTTTAGATATAGGCCTACATGTATTTCATTTGTAAAATGCTGAATATTTTGCAATGGTGTCATCTTGTATAATTATGATCCACCTGTTTTTGGCCCTTTTTAATTAATAGAAGCTCGATTATTCTCATTTGATGTTTGATTTATTTGAGGTCATTAATCATAATTTATGACAATGATATTTGCAAGGGTGCAACTCTACTAGTCTTATTACAAGACTGCCCTATCCCAACCCTAAACCCTAATCCTAAACTCCGTAAACGAGGACTGGACTCAAGTCTAGCGAGTTGCACCTTATTCGGTAATTGTACACTATTATAGAACACCGTTTGTAACTATACCATTTTAACACCACAGAATGTATAATCGTACTTTTTTGTTGGTATATATATCGAACAGACAATTATATAGTTATGCCTGGTTATGTGATCTCTGTGTCTAAAGCGCCACCTAACTCTACTTTATGGTTATGTGAAAGTAGTATTTCTAGTATTTGAGCGTGCACGTATTATCTAGAATCTATTGTTTAGCGTGCAGGTTTTAGATAATGCATTGTTTAGCGTGCAGGTTTATATAATTTGGGCTGTGAAGGGTAGTTCGCGAAAATAATGCACGGGAGAAGAATACATAACGATGAATAGAAACGGGCACTAGAAGTGTATGTACGCATAAACAAATATAAAAATAGCACAGAACTATATCAATTCTCACCTTAACCATTAATCCTTGTCCTACGAACACGTTCTCAAGTTTCAGGTCCGAATGAATCACGTGAGGATTCTGGTTGTGTAGAAAATTCATCCCAAGAGCTATTTCATGGATCATCTTGATCTTCCTTGCCATGCAATCATCATGCATCATGAACTTCCGGTTGAAATGAACCAAGTCACCATACTCGAGGAATTCCATCACAATTCCTATAGACTTGTCTATTGGATTCTCAGTGATGCCCATTATGTGGACAAGGTTTGGGCAGGTAATTACTTTCCACATTTTTCTTGCTTCTTTCATGATCACTTCCTTGTTGACCCTATTTGGAAAGATGCAGAAAACGAAACAGATAAACCAAAAAAAAAATGTTAAAATCAAATATCATTTGTACACTGGAAGTGCTAGTGCAGTGTAATAATTCCTATCTATAATCTACTTATAAAGTATGTTACTAGTGTCTACTAACTAGAAGTTCCATGGTAACACAAAAAGATGTTGATTGCCCCTGATTATATCTTGTCAAAGGTTTGGCCTAGAATTACTGGAATTTCCCAAGGTCGATAATTGTATTCCCATCCGAAACTTGTACCCACCAAAGAGCAATATCAGCAAAATAATATACACCATAACTAGAAAAAGAATCGAACTCGGAAAACATTGTTATCTGTAAATAGTATAGTGCACCCTGGTGGATAAAGCCCTACCTCGGGTGTTTGATTTATATTATGATGATTATCGAAACCGACCATGTCAGCGCCAAATGCACGAATGACCAAGATTTGGGTTTTCTCTAGTTAGGATGACCACACCCACATTAGTGTACCGTTTAGCTTTTAATTCGGTACAAAAAATAAAAATATCATGAAACAGTCCATACATCTCTAATCGGGACCCCTTAGTGATTTTTAACACTCATAGGGTTAGTTTCAACTGACTATATTAGGGGTCACCGGGGTCAAATTTGACTCTTTTTTAGTCTGTGTATAATTGGCATTCAGCTACAGTCACCTGCGGGGTCAAAAATTACCCTTTTGGGGTTCTTTTGACCCCGTAATTTTAGGTGTGTGCGGACCTAGGGTCAGTGTACAAGAAAACCGTCACTGGCCTATACAGTACAAGATACAAACAAAGGTTAAATACCTGACGTCTTTTAGCTCCTTTACAGCAACTTCATATCCTAACTGTCTGTCAATTGCCAACGACACGCTGCCAAATCCCCCACCTCCAAGATACCTTTTGATTTCAAGATCTTCAGACTTGAATATTCTAAAGTCTTGTCCAGATCCAGATGAAGCCATGTTTAATCTGTAAAAGTAACAGACAAGATTTTTGCTGTTGTTATTTTTAATTGGGAGTCAATTGTACACAATTTACATTTACTGTATTGTTTTATATGTATGGGATATTGACACTAGAACGCACCATGGAAGTTATATCAGTAGACTTCGGTTGTATAAATGCGCTTTTATAAATGCGCACGTGACCAGATGGCCAGCGCCATATTTGCATAACATCACTGTCAATCACTGAAATGGCGACCATTGAAGGAGTGGCTACAGTTGTGACCTTGTTTCGTGGCTAGCACTGGCAAGGAACATTGGCTGGAGGTTCGATGCTATAAATTTGCAAGGATAAATCATGGATATCAAAGGATCATGATTATTGCACAGCACCCCCCATCTACAAACATAACTAATGTTTATTTATTTATTTATTTATTTATTTATTTATTTATTTATTTATTTATTTATTTATTTATTTATTTACTTATTTATTTATGCGACGAAAAACGAAAACCCTGTTCTATTTTGAACAAATTGGGAAACAAATTTTCCCTGTACAAATGAATGCCGACCCCAAATTTCGGAAATTTCAAGACAATTTTTTTTTGTATTTTCTCAAATTGAAATTTATTTACAGATTTTTGTGATTTTTGGGTTATTCAAAAAAATTTTAAAAGATACCAACCGACCGACCGACCCTACTTGAAAGGTCCGTTCGCCCGTAGAACAGGGTTTCTCTCTTTCTCGCCTTACTTATAATTTTATAAATATTATTTGTCCCCCCCCCCTTCCCCCAAAACCACCCCTCCCCCCTTTTACACTCATAAATTAATTGGTTTTTTTTTTTTTTTTCCTTTCCGTGTAAAGTAAAACTTTATAAGCCGGTTGAATCAAACTGAACAAAATTGACGTATACAATATTACAATATAATACCATGACAATAATGTGTATGACGGATCTAACTAGCTGAATAAATCTCAAACCGTGCATCACATACGTGATTGTACGTCAAGTTGTCATATAACGTATGAGCGTGATGTATAGTATACGAGTCTTCCTCAACATCTTCCAGCCGGGATGATTAGATCATGTACAGTCATCTACGTGTTTATACTCTAAATTGTACGTCAAAGGGTGACCGATTTAGCATGGGGGACACAAAAGGTGCTTAAAACACATTTTGAATTTGTTTTTGTCCATTTGCGAGCGAATGAGTAAGTTAGAGTTGAGGAGGTCGGGCGGGGACATCTAGCCTATTAGTTTGAGAGGGTCATTATGCCGAAAAGGGCTAAAGTTATAGTTTCCTCAATTTACGTTATAATTAGAGTTCAAATTAGGGTCAGAGTTATGTTCATTGGCGGCACTACGGGGGGGGGAATACTTATCTTGATTCCCAAATAAATCAATCCATGACCCCTTCCTTCCGAAGAAAATGACAGCCCCCTAAGTTCCCTACGTGCAAACATTATCAAATAACATCATCGGCAGCTACCCAGTTCTGACCTTAATGCCAGTAAGAATCACATTTCGTCATCAATATGGCAAATTGCCACGCCCATTTAGCACGGAAATAATGAAATATAACTTTTTAAATCAGCTATATCTAGCTTTTCCGTCATAATTTTTTTTTCCGTAATGGAAAATCCAAATAAAGAGTTTATGTTTCGGGTCAAATTATTTTGCCCTTTGCAATCAATGCCACTATTTTGCAAAGCCAATTTTCCTTGTAACCTGTCATTTTCGCCTATACTTTTGCGTGTGGAATTTGTACACATCCGGGTACCTTACATCGTTGAACACGGTATGGCGACTTGTAGATGTCACGTGCCCATTTATATATGCGCATTTATATATATACCCGAAGTCCACTGTATATGAGAACTTGGCAGGTTTTATATTTGTATAAATGGGGTTAAATATAACGTTGGCAGTTAATATTCTAAAGGACATTTACCTGGAGAGTAAATATCAGTCATACGACTGGTGCTTACGTGCGAGTCTCAACGTCTGTTTAAACAACAATTCTTAATTTTCAGCGCGTCATTTGATTAAGCGATCACAATCACTGAATGAAAGATAACCCTGACGACCTACGATTAGACGAATGTCAGCTGAGTCAAGTTCAATAACACTTAGCAGACACATGAGATCGGGATTGAGATATCCAAATGGGAATCATCTAGAAGTTTACCATTTCTTTGTCTCTTCAAACAGCAAATTTAGTTTTAATATTATGTAATTTTCATTAATAACCATTAATTCATATGACGCTTACACTTCTGCTCTTTTAGCCTCCGGATTATGATTTCCCCAGCGCTTTCAGACCTTTTTATTTGACTATAATATCCTTTCAAGTGTAAATTGCTGATTTTAAGCTCCGGAGCACATAACGTCGTTTTGTAAGACCAATACCTCCAAAACATTCCTTCACCCGTTCTCATAGACAAGGACCTAAAAAAAGCCGCCACCCATTAAAATAAAATATTTCCCTGCTGAGCTCCCAGTGAAGATACCAGACGTGTTTTATCTTTAAATCAACAGTGATCTAGTATGAATACTAAAAATAATAGAGCTACGTCGGTAGAGACATTTAGTACCTGATGATCGCCAGCGTGTATGGCAAGCCATGGGGGTCGTAACGTGCAGGTAGCTACGCGCAGCTTATTTAAAGCTACGTGCAGCTATTTGACCAATCAAAATCGTCAATTTAATCACGTGGTTGAGTCGTTAGCTGCGCGTGGTATAGTGCTAACTATCCTCTCAAAGGATAGATCTACGATTAGCTTTGGTCGTTTGGGCATAAACGCGTGCGGTTTCTATTTCTAGGGTTAACCCTGCATTTAAACTAAATTTGAGCAACATTGTTGGACCTTGAATTTCACATTAGTTACATTTTACCAACACTGTGAAAAGTAGGTCAAGAAACAGGTTGCCGCATCTCGCCCAAAAAGAGGGATAATGGCTATCTGTAGGTCCCTCGGCTTGGGTTCGTTAATGGTTTACATCAACAATAAAGCATCCCATTAAAAATATACGTCTTTGCTGAAAAGGTTTATCAAAATTCGCCTAACGTTTTTATCTACCTCACCGATACTTCTATTTTCTTGTGAAACATTATTCTTATATTTCGAATGCATTGTTTGCAATTCATATTTCTAAACGTAATGGTAATACTTTTCGATGTCTTCTACACATAACAATTGAAATTGGAGCTGTTTTCAAAGTGTAGACACGTTCTGAAATTGAGAATCTGGTTAAATCAATCAAAATGTGCTGAAAGTCGCATTGGCTTATATTTAATTGGTGATATGTTTAGTTGAAATTCAGAAGAAAAAAAGGTTTACTGCTCTGCGAATCAAGTTTGAAAACAGATTCATTGCGTAACTGGTAAAATTGTTTTCTAGACGTTTTCTTAATATTTGACGAAAAGGATTTTTGTACCTTGCGAATAGTCTCACAAATACAGGGTGGGCCATTAAAAAGTTCACACTTTTTCGATGGCTTATTTCTCAGAAATGAAAACACATATTGAAATAAGTTGAACATATTTGTAAACCTCTATGTCTGGACTGTCATTGCTGAAAAGGGCATTAACATCCATGGTCTAATTACAAAATGGCGACCATTTAAAGCAGAGAAGTCAAAAACCACTTTGCACACACGTAAGACTATAGACAATGATCATGCATATTAAGTTTTTAGGCTTAAGCAAGTTTTAAAAAAGTTTGATGACTATGCATTTACTTGAGTGTCATTGCCGGGGTCATCGGACTCATGCGTGTATGAATTGTTTATTGTTTGAAAATCATTCACCTGTGAAATTGACACAAAAGGCTGATTGGACATGCTCATTTACATAACAAATACACTAGTTTTGGAGGGAACTTCATTTATGTTCTGGTCAACGAATATCGGTCCTATCAACCGGTTGTTTCCTGTGACGGCTGCGAGAACACTAACTTTGCGTTTGTCATGTGGAACGTTAAAAGCAAAGTCTCTCGGAGGATTGCCTTTCGGTGCATACATCCGTACGTTTTGAGAAGAGACAGACCCGTCGATTTGAAAGTTTGCCTCGTCAACAACAACAGCGGTATCAAGAAAGCGACGTGCTCTATGAACTGCTCTTGAAGTAACCCTGGTGCGTCGGATCCTTGTGAACGCATCTGTAATACGTCTCCTCAGCTCCCGCAAATTCCTTGGCGGACCTTCGGCATACACAGACGCCTTGACATCACCCCAAAGCCAGAAGTCCAAAGGTGTCAGATCAGGACTCCTCGGAGGCCACTCCACATGATGTCCAAGGCCGACAACACGATGCGGAAACAACTCCTGCAATCTGTCTCTAACAGCGATAAGACGGTGGGCTGGCGCTCCGTCTTGAAAGAACCATGCCCTGTGGATGGCCCCGTTCGCTTGCTGTCCAAATATTTGGACCAGTTGAGGCTCTAGTTGATCATTGATTATGTCGAGGTAAACGTTTCCATTTATGTTCTGGTCAACGAATATCGGTCCTATCAACCGGTTGTTTCCTGTGACGGCTGCGAGAACACTAACTTTGCGTTTGTCATGTGGAACGTTAAAAGCAAAGTCTCTCGGAGGATTGCCTTTCGGTGCATACATCCGTACGTTTTGAGAAGAGACAGACCCGTCGATTTGAAAGTTTGCCTCGTCAACAACAACAGCGGTATCAAGAAAGCGACGTGCTCTGTTAACTAACCAGTTACAAAACTGAAGTCGCCGATTTGGATCTCCTGGTTGCAGTCCATGACGCTTAAGGATCTTGTAAGGGTGCCATTCGATATCATGAGTGATGATTCGTCTGAACGTTGTCCTTGGAATATGGGGACAATTGTTCCGTCGAGTACTCAATCTTGGGTTAGCTTGCAAATCCTTCTAACATCGGCAATGTGATTGGCTGATCTTCCTGTTCGTGGTCTCCCACTGTTAAATTTGTTCCGATTGAGAACAGTTCCATGTAAGTGAAACTTTTGTTTAATATTATAGATGTGTCGGCGACTAGGAAGTCTGGTATTCGGAAACTGGTTCGGCCATGCATTCAGGACAGAGCGCACCTTTCCGGTTCTTGAAATTTCCTCCTCGATGAAAATTCGTTCCTCCTTTGCAAACTGCCGCATTTTGAACAGCAAGAATCACCTCAAAGTACTTACACGGGTATCTCTAACATGAATGACAAGAACGCACGCAAGGCATTTTAAATTTGAAGTTCCCTCCAAAACTAGTGTATTTGTTATGTAAATGAGCATGTCCAATCAGCCTTTTGTGTCAATTTCACAGGTGAATGATTTTCAAACAATAAACAATTCATACACGCATGAGTCCGATGACCCCGGCAATGACACTCAAGTAAATGCATAGTCATCAAACTTTTTTAAAACTTGCTTAAGCCTAAAAACTTAATATGCATGATCATTGTCTATAGTCTTACGTGTGTGCAAAGTGGTTTTTGACTTCTCTGCTTTAAATGGTCGCCATTTTGTAATTAGACCATGGATGTTAATGCCCTTTTCAGCAATGACAGTCCAGACATAGAGGTTTACAAATATGTTCAACTTATTTCAATATGTGTTTTCATTTCTGAGAAATAAGCCATCGAAAAAGTGTGAACTTTTTAATGGCCCACCCTGTACATGTACAATACAACTATAAAGTATTTAGATTATTAGAGACTTTAACTGAAGTTACTTTAACTGGAACGGCAACTTCAGAAATATCGATTGGATTTCTTGCTCAAACTTACTCCAACGCGAACGTATGGTTGGTTACTGCAACAACAACGTCTTGTCGCTTAAACTCGGGACATGTGTATCAATGTGCGTTCAAAAGAAGGGCCTGTGTAAGAGCTTGTAACCGACTACATCCAAATGTCTCTCTTTTGTTTAGTCAAGTGGTTATTAGTCCCATTTCAAGACAAAAGACTCTACCTTAAGAGCTTCGTTTGAGTAAACATGAATGAACTCAACATGGATTATGTCGGGACCCAGCGTTAATCTCCTTATCATATTATTTTGAAACTAGCTAGGCCCTATACGTTTCAATTATTATTCTTACGATAGTTATAGGCCTATGTATATAATATTATTTAATAAAGGCTCGTCAGCTTTGTCAATTTCATATTCCAATTTACTTCGCAAAGCCTAATGAAATACATTTTATTTCTTTCTTTCCCCTCCTTCTGAATCTCTCTCCCCCTTCCCCTCCTGTTTCCCCTTCCCTACATTCTCCTTATTTTTCCCCTCCTTCTCCCTCTATCTGTACTCGCTCTCTCAAACTTGACCCTCCTATAATTACACACTCGCACTCCTGTTTCCCCCTCCCCAGTGATTTTGTCAGGGTTTTTCTGTAAGGAGGGCGTGGGTCGATTCTCAAAGAGAAACGTTTTTACAAAAATGGGCTTAAAATGGCAGAAAAAGGCCTAAAAGCGTAAAATATCACGGCGACCAACATCCAAAAGGGAAGGGTCAAGAAGGAAGACAAGATGTCCCACGGGGGAGCCCCCCCCCCCTTGGCTACCAGCAAAGCACCTCCCTGTCCACTTCCAATGCCCTCACTCTCCTCCACCCTACCCCATCTCTTACCAGGCACAACCTATGACATGTTATATATAAAAATGTTATGTACCTGCTTTACTCTTCCAGAAGTATCGTATACTGCTGGCTCAAGTAAAACCAGACCATTTTACGGGAACTTAATCCGCTTAGCGTTGAAGTCAAGCTAAGAACTTGGTTCCGCAAGCTGATTTGGTGTACGCCATGAGCACACACAAAATTATATATCAAGTGTGACGTTTGGAACAAAAATTATTTTGATCTAATTCAATCAATAATTTTCAGCAACATGTAGCATGTTTTTTACCCAACCAAATTAGATTTCCAATAATTGGTCTATTAACTGGATAATACTTAAGTGGTAATTATGTAGTCTATGAGGAAATAGGCAAACTATTGTTCTAAATTATGACGTATTTCATCATAATTTACGGCACACTATAGATTCTCGCGTTAACTTTAACTTCAAGCGGCTTTAATGGCAGAGTGGTTTTGAATACATAATCCTCTATAATCCTCTAGACGTTAAAGTTTGTGGTTTCTAACTTCATTTCGCAAGGTCTCTATTTTTTTCGACGTTAAAACATTACAAACTTACGTTTTTCCTGTATGGTCGTATGAGTCTGTCGTATGTCTACTTAAATGCTGCGTAAGTTGCTGTTACAATGCGTGAGTGATTATAATAGGAGAAATACAGCGGATGATGAGATCACAAGATACATGTGCGATCCAGTCCTGCGTCCTAGCTGAGGTGCTACGCTTTGGTTTTTGTCGGAACATGTTTTATATATATGACTCAAATCAATCCAGGGACGAATTTCATCATATTTACCTAATGACGTAAGGCCACAGAAAATAGTTTTTGTGGTTCTCGACTGGAGGATTTTCATGAATTGAGGAGTGAGGAATGTGATTTTTTTCTTGAATGTAAAATTAGCTTGTTAGTATCTTTTGGTCTTTTCCGACAGTGTTCCAGGAATAGGAGGAGGCCATTTTTCTTTTTCTTTTTCAAATGTGAGATTCTGATGGATAAACCCTAGAGTACCACAACAAGACTTGAAAGTGACCCTTTTTCTTTGATAAACATATTTATATATATTAAGTTTTGCTAAAGTAATTTCAAAGTCTTACATTTTTCTGACAAGTCCTGACAAATTCCAGAAATTGAGGCAGAAGAAGACGAGAACCAAAATTTAATTTAATACGGCCTAATTTAAAAATTGTCACCAACGGGGCTATAACAGGGGCTATATTTCGACACAGAAGGGCGCATGCGTCAGCTGGTGGATCCTTGGTCGATCACCTGTGTGCAAAAAACAGCTTGAAAGTGTTTGTTAAATTTATTTTTAAAGGGCCATTTCGTGATCCACATCCCCCAACTTCACAAACAATGTTTTTATGGTGCCTCATTTGTTTGAGGCAAAATACCCGCATGCCTTAACCCAAGGGCGTCAATCCGTAGTTGATCTACGGACGCAGGGGGTTGTCTTGATGGGGTATGAACCCCCTCAGTTGTTATATACTCTAGGCTCTATGTGGGAGTTCATGGCCATCTCTGTTGTACTCAGTCAACCATGATTTTATTGTTGTACAAGTCAAGGCTTTCAGAAAAACTTGGGTGATAATCTGAATTTGCCTAACTTTTTCTATAGAGGGCCTTTTTCAAAATGGCCGCCAAAATTATTACTTTTGACAATATCTCAGTTTCTGGAGTGCGCAGATACATGATTTTGGTGTCTATACCTATGTTTTTACTATCAAGGAATCCAATAAGACCAGTTGTTTAGTCACTGGCACCTTCTTTGAGGCAGCCATCTTGAATATCAAAATGGCCGCCAAAAATTAACATTGTTATTTATAACTTAGTTATTTATAAGCAATAAATCATAGTTTTGGTGGCTATACTTTTGTTTGTAAGGCCTTATAGTGTCCAATGGGAGCATTAAGAATATCTTACATTTGTATTCATTAAGTTTAACATCTACATGGTTTTGTCCATGCTTAAAATGCATTTTATAATGGTATAATACTATTCAAATCAGACCTAAGCTCACATGACTATTAACATGACAGTTTCTCAAGAGCCTCCAAAACTGTCATTATTAGGCATTAGGCAGTTAAGCTTAGGTTGTGATTGAAAGAAAACCGTACCAATTTACCATTTGATTTTTAAGGAACTTGATTATCTTCAATAATAGCCAGTAATAATATTTCATAATTATATATTGTCTATCAGGTCAGTTGTGGAGATTTCTACACCTATCTGTCTTCTGACACTTGCAGAATACACTGCATTTTACCATTGCTGTACGGCAAGGACAAGTTAAACGAGCACATTTGCCGCAATGACACACCACACTCCAACATGACTCCAATGATCTCCATGATGTCGAAGGAAGAAGGTTTCCATTCTCATGTTGAAAACCATAGTCTAGTGGATCTAGATCCGCTGTTTGGACGTTGAGCATGCATGGTGGAATATGCATTGAAGAATGCACGGTAGATGTGAGGTTCCAAACCTTTAGATGTTGTTGGCAGACTCTGGTGTGAAGCTGACTTTGAGAAATGAAACTGATGTGCTCTGACTTGCAGGAAATTACTAGACTTGTTTCCAGCATCTATGACTTGCACTGCCTGCTGGATAGAAATGGACCTAGTGGAGTTGTTGTGCCAAATCCTTGCAAGTAAACCATAGGTTTGGTCTTGAGGGCTGCTTTCTTTGTGTCTATTTTACTGGTGATGTCACATCCTGTGAGGCTATGTAGCGCAGAAAGCACTGTGCACATCTGAGGGCCCAATCTTGTATACAGAATGTGGAGAGGGGCAAAACGGGTAGTGTTGCCTCTCGCTGCTCTTACCCACAGTTCCTGAAGACCCTCGTGAAGAAAGGTAGCCATATAAAACAACAGGGCAAATGTTACATCAGTATCGTTGGATATAACAACGCATGTTTTGTGACCAGCTCGGACACAATCTAGGACTTGCATGGGTATACGGAGATCTGCATGTTATATTCTGTTCCATTATGGATCTTTATGCACTTCCATTTATCACGCAAGAATGCATAGTGTTTCAAGCAGCAGTTTTTTTTTGGCTTGACGGCCAGAATGTTGACATGTCCTTTGGCATTGGTGTAGATAGCTCAATTGAGCTCAGTACCACTGGAGTCGTGCTGCATCTCCTGAACTTCTCTGTATCTTTCACCGATGGGTCGTCATGGTAAATATCAAAGATATAATCACATCTTCCATGGTGATGATACAGAGAGGTTGTTTCTGCAAACTTTGAGAGTAGATCAGAGGAACCTGTAAGTCCTGATAGAGGCACTCTGCGGATTGCTGCCATGACATCAATCAGGAAGGCTGAATCATCTTTACGCCGGTAGCAATAGTCATCAGGCTTGAGGGTTTCCTCTAATTCCCGAACAAGTTGCCTCTTTTCTGGTTTGGTCATGAAGCCGTCATCACCAAAAAGCAATGGGGTGGGTACGACATCATATGTCAAGATCATCAGTGCCGAGACCTCTATCTCTAGCCACTTCGATGGATTTGTCATATTCATGGCTGCGATGACTTTCTGGACTGTTCTCTTGGGTTTGTCTTTGATTGAGGCCATTGTTGAGGCCCTCTGTGAATAGCGTCTCTTAGTTTTACAGATTTCTTGATTATCCTTTCACTGTGGAAAGCCTGATATTTGTTCTTCTCTTTTTCAGACGCATTTAGTACATCGTTTCTGATTACTGATATCATCACCTTCTTGGTGACGAAGTTGTGGAGCTCTGTGGGGCACTCTGCAGAGAACGGTGATCCTCTCTTTTCAATGAACTTCATCATCTCTTAAACGTGCCCTTATTGTTTGTTTGATGGCTATTTTGAAATTCAAGATGGCTGTCCACCACTACTGCGTCCAAGTCTAATATGGTAATGTTTTAGGGTTCCTTGACCCTAAAAACATATGTTTAGACACCAACGTCCGGTCTCTATGACCTCTAGAGCTGAGATAAAGTCAAAAGTAGTCAATTTGGCGGCCATTTTGAAAAGCGCCCTCAATAGAAAAGTTATTCATATTCTAATTCTATTATTTTTTTCGGGTTCCTTGATCCTGAAAACATATGTATAGATACCAAAATCATATCTCTATGAGCCTCTGGAGCTAAGATATAGTCAAAAATAGTTAATTTGGCGGCCATTTTGAAAAGTGCCCTCTACAGAAAAAGTTAGGCAAATTCAGATCGATCACCCAAGTTTTTCTGAAAGCCCTTGACTTGTACAACAATAAAATCATGGTTGACTGAGTACAACAGAGATGGCCACGAACTCCCCCATAGAGCCAGGAGTAATAAAAAGTTTACAAGATGGGCGCCAAATGAAGGCATTTGGTGGACACTTTTTACACTATTATTATGTAAAAAATAGTCAATACAAAGGCCCAATTGCAGCAATGTACAGTTCATTTCTAGGAGAAATTTCTAGGACAGTTTTGCACTATTTGCTTCACATTGGGCTCATTCCAAATGTGTACGTATTTAAACAGAACTAAGAACAAGTTTTTTTCCCTTTGAGTTGGGGGTGTTAAAGAAAAAACTTTAAGATGGAAATATTTAGTCCCTGCTGATTTAATAAAAAAAATTATGTCAAAAGGCTTCGTGATGTGTATCTGCGTCTTGTTCCCTTTCTTTAATCATTCTAATTCCCTCTATTTTCTTGGTCACTGTCGTACCAGATATCAGGTGTAAGACATCAGCAGGGTAGACAAAGCTGTTAATGGGGACAACTGCGCGGGTTTTTTTTCACACAAAATGTGTTTTATTATTTTAGCCCCCCAATCAAGATGAATTTGTATATTTAATTCTATTACCCCCACGACCCATTATTCAAAATCGCGCACTGTGATTTGTTGAAACGCGTCACGTGACAGACCATTAATTAGCAATAAATCACACTATTTTGTGGTAATAGAATAGAAATAAAGGGTGCAGCATTATCCTTTACACGCAAATAATGTGTCCTCGGCAGTAAAACGTTTAAATAATGGGTTCGGCTGCGCCTCACCCATTATTTACGTTTTACTGCCTCGACACATTATTTTTTTCGTGTAAAGATCATGCATTACCCTTTATTTCTTAATTCTATCACCCCCACGACCCATTATTCAAAATCGCGCACTGTGATTTGTTGAAACGCGTCACGTGACAGACCATTAATTAGCGATAAAGTGTCAAGGTCAACGAACTTTATGTTCTTCTATCATCACAGCGCACAGCACACCTGCTTATGTAGGGGAGAATGGAATGTCAGGGGTGTGTTATTGTATGTGCATACCTGCTTATAGGGGAGAATGGAATGTTAGGTTGTGTTATTGGAATGTGCATACGCTTTGGCTACGCGTATACATGCGCTCCACCCTGAGGTAAACAACTTGGAATATTTGGGGAAAAAAAATTGATATTTTCTCTTTAAATCACACTATTTTGTGGTAATAGAATAGAAATAAAAGGTGCAGCATTATCCTTTACACACAAATAATGTGTCCTCGGCAGTAAAACGTTTAAATAATGGGTTCGGCTGCGCCTCACCCATTATTTACGTTTTACTGCCTCGGACACATTATTTTCGTGTAAAGGATCATGCATTACCCTTTATTTCTTAAATGTATAGAGGAAGAAGTGCGTGGAGCACGATAAAATTTATAATTTCATACTATTTTAGCCAAAACTCAAGGTATGATTTACCGAAACGTGGGGGGCATTTCATTTTGTGTCCCCCATCCCGAAATCCCCACTTGTCCCCTGTCTCCCCTTGATTGACACCCATGCCTTTACCTATGAAAACCATTTTACGTACACAGAGTGTTTTGGAAAATGTATTATTAACAAATTGGAGCAACGCTCACCTTTGTACAGAATCTTAATATAAAATGAAAACAATAATCGTAATCATAGGTAACATTTACATAACACAGTGAACTTTATCAATAGACAAACAAGTCATAATCTTTTTATTATTAATATCATTTTGAACACAAAATTGCCCTTTTCAGATTATATCATACAGTCCAAGGACAGTGATCTAATCTAGTCTGTGTTGTGGATAAATAGACAATTTACTAGCGTATCCTTAATTACGGTTTATAGAACATTTTTCATACTTTAATTTGCTTTTATGTTTCTTCTGTCTCAATATTATCCACAATATAATTTATTGGCTTTCTACGTTTTCAGTAAGTTTTCATTATTTATTGTTTACAATATTATTCCAAAATAGTGACTTTATTACAACATATTGAAAAGAAGGATACTTCTACCTTTAACCCTAGAACTACGAAGGGTTTTACCAACCCCCTAAGATTCTTTATCCGTCCTAAAACGCACGCTTATCGTTTATCCATCTTCTGCGCTCATTTAAGTGATATAATATTTTGTGGAATTTCTAGCCGAAAACACATTATGACGCGTTGTTTGATGGCATACAAAACTGAGTCATTTTTAAGAAAAGTTGAACAATGATGGCGCTATTTACCTACAATCTTGTTTGCATCTTTACAAGGTGTAGGCACTTGTAAAATGCTATTAGAACATCTGCAAATAGACTAACAAATGACAAGGGAATTTTCCAAAAACTTTTTATCATGAAATGTAAGGAATAACTCATATTATTCGCCGAATGTAAATTAAAAATATATTTGTAAATGGCGCCCTCAATTGGCACACTAATGTACAGTTTATAGAATTAAAATTACCACAAAAAACAGAAAAAGATGAATAATTTGATATAGAAACGAAAATTTGTGTTTAAAATTGCTACAAAATATATGTGTACACAGTTAAAGGTAGATAACCTGATTGAAAATCTCATCCCCCACTTTACCTCATCAAAATGCTGATTTTGGTATCAGAAGAAAGCTCATATTTTTCTCATAAACATATTGAAATTTGGCGTTCCAAATCGGTGTATTTCCGAAGAAATCATCAAAAAACTGCTGAATTAGTCAAAACTATGTTATACCATAGTTTTGACTAATTCGGCAGTTTTTTTATGATATCTTGGGAAATACACTGAGTTGGAACTTCTAATTTCAATATGTTTATGAGAAAAATAGGGCCGTTCACTTGAAATCAATATATTACATGATCATGATGATTATCATTAATAAAAATGTAGACTAAAAATATCACACTGTATAAATGTCGGTAATTCCATTAGGAATTAGTCACATTTACAAAAAAACATTTATATTTTCTTTTTGCATGAGTGCTTGAAAGGGATGACATTTTATGTTATACGTAAGTTTTGAGAATTTGATTTTCCAAATATATCAGGTCACCTTCCTTTAACAAGTGTGATAGCTGTTGGTGCAAATCAGCTCTAGAATTGGACATTATAATTATGTTTTGTTAGAAAAATTAATAAATGATCACATCAAACAATCCAATTCGACGCCATGGAATGTTTGTACTTTTTTGGTATCACTAGATAGAGGAGATCCATAGCTATACACTGGTACCAAATATAATATAATTGAATATATTCCATAGGACTTGCTTTAAGCAAGATTGAAGATATGGTAGTTACATACGAACGTACAATAACTGTGCTCATTATTAGCGTGCTTAAGGGAAACTTCAATGAACAATATTTCTTTTTTAAGCTCTACTTTGTGTCAGTTGAAGGAATTTAGTCGCGATGCATAAAAATGCGCAGATAAAATGGTCTTTTTGATTGCTAATTTTTCAAGGAATTGCATTTAATCTAGTGTAAATCCCTTTGTGCGCAGTGTACATTCGAAAAGAAGTTTCATTGTAATCGTAAATTCTTCCACGATCTCCACAATGGCCAATTTGAATTTGCCAAATAAGACCACATTTTTGGACAAATTAATATTTTTAGTGTACCGTCACTTCGTTTGCTAGTTGCTACGATGGATAGTCGAAACAACCTACTCATGTAAATGCTTAATTAAAGCGACATATCTTGTCGACAAATTTCTGAATTCTAGAAGAAGATATTTAAACTTAAGTAGTACAAATTATCCTTCAGCTTTTCTTTAAATTGTTTGAAACGATACAGCAATGGAAGCATCCCGGAGAAGCGTACTTTCTCTGATGTTGTAAAACTTAGTTGGTTGCTGTAGGTTGTAGGCACATGGACCTGGTCCGTGGACGCCTGTAGATAAAAATAAGAATATTAATGTATAGTTATAATAGGGTACGTGTTTTACTAGTGTATGAGCCTTACCCCCTCATATGGGTGTTTGCACCAATTAGGGCGAGGGGACAAAGCTGCACTATTGTCATAAGTAGTTAACCTCTTGTGCTACACAAAATGCACGATAGCAATTGAACCGGAGTAACTTTTGTCGAGAAAAGGTCATCAAACTTTACATAGGGTCAAATTTCAAACTTTCATAAGGATTTAGAAAAATGTATAGTTGACCTATCTAGGACATAACGTTCTTGAGTTATTACCAAAAAGGTCAAAGGTCACGTTTTTTGCTCCATGGGGGTCAAAAACGTCAAAGTGCTCCAGTTTTGACCATAGATGTGTCAAAATGTTTGTTTCATCAAACAATTCAAATAAGGATAGGATTACCCATTCATGCATCAAAATAGGTCACGGTAAATAGGCTTCATTGGTAATGGACCTAATTTTGCTGTGTAACCCAGATAACGAAACATCCTAGATTGTGCAATCCTATCCTTATTTGAATTGTTTTATCAGAACGAACATTTTGACAATAACTTTTTTGTCACTTTAATGCTCTCTGAATCCTTGTGACAAGATAAATACATTGGAATGGTTATTAACTTGAGCAAGTTTGAAATTTGACAATGTGTAAAAGTTCGATGACCTTATCCCGCCAAAGCTACTCTGGTTCAATAGCTAACAAGCTTTTTTGTGTAGCCCATGATGTCAACTATCTATGGTAAAAGTACAGCTTTGCCACCAAGTGGTACCGCCCAACCCCGGGCTCACCCACTATTTATTTATTTATTTATTAACCATATTTAAGCAGGGTAACCTACTCAACAAATATTACAATGTTGATTTTCAGTAGAGCCCTGAGACAAACATATAAAAGCATTAAATGCACGTAGATTATACATTATTAAAAACCATAAAAAATTGAGCTTACATAAATATTACACAGCTTTAAAATACCTTATATAAATATTATACAGCATGAAAACCAAGTGTTTGTAATTAAAAATAATTGAAAGAGCTACACGAAGTATTTAAAAACATTTGACATGACGTGAGCTGCAGAATTAGTTGTGCTACAATACTTTGAGTTTCTTTTTGAATTGCATTAGTGAGTTGACTTGACGAATATCTTTCGAAATAACATTCCATAATACGCTACCTTTGTATTGGAAAGAGCTTTTACCATAATTTGTATTGCACTTTGGAATATATAGATCGCCATTTACACTACCTCTAGTGTTAACAGAATGAATGATATTAACTGGACGAAACAGATCATTGAGGTAGAAGGGTGCAATTTCATTTTTAACTTTAAACATCATACATCCAGTTAAGAAAATAATACGGTCTCTTATATTCATGAAGCCTAAAGTACGTAACATGTCGTTTATATGAGTTCTGTATGGTACACTTAGTATAATTCGTATTGCCGTGTTTTGGAGTTTTTGAAGCTTATTTAAGTTTATTACACTGCAGCTACTCCAAATAGTCTTTGAACAAGGTCATTTGGATTGTTAGATTTCACTGCTAACATATTTCTTTTTGCATAAATCCAATAAAAATGAAGATGTTAAACTCACATTTTAGTGACGTTCCACCACTACACTAGTGGTTTCATCAGACTGGCAACTCATCACATCTGACTGCTTCCTTTTATAGGCAACAGGAACCGCTATAGAGGGCGTGATGAGTTGGTCAGAGATGTTGTTGAGTGAGTATGCCCCCTCGTCCTTGTTTAGAGTGTCTTTTCCTTTTCGGCGAATCCAGATGGCTTCTTTCAACCATCTGGTGGTCTTGTCAGCTTCTCTATCGATGACTTTTGAGTCCTCCCAATTGATGGAATGGTTTGTCGAGGCAACATGATCGGTGATAGCTGAATTGTGAATGTCTGTAATTGATAACTTGCGGCTGGCTCGTGTGTAGGGCTCCCGGGGTGGGCACTTCCATAACAGATATGCATCATGTGCCTCGGGATAGACCCCCTTTTTCAAACCGGCTTGTACCCAATGACTCCCTTTTTTGTGTCATGGTCCTACCTATTACCCAATGACCCCCTTTAAAAAAAATTCATGTACTCATTGACCTCCCTTTTTAATTCCCAAATTTAGGTGGTATTTGTGATCTCCTCCAGAAATAATGAGATTTCTCAAATTTCAAAGGTGGCCAAGTTGTTTTTTCGCAGTTTGGCACTTATTTATGTGTACTTAATGATACTCTTTTGGTAATCCTGTGCCCAATGACTCCCATTTTACAATTTGTTACCCCAATGACCATCCTTTTTTCAAAGTTTCATACCGAATGACCCCATCTTTCTAGGTTGTGTACTGAATGACCCCATATTTTTGTAATTGTACATTTGACCTGAATGCCCCCTACTTTTTAACATGGCCGAGGCACATCCCTGCCATTTCAGATAGGGAGTGCCTCCCCCGGGGTAGGGCTTAGTTTCAAATTTCTCCACCTCTTTTTGGTGTTCTTTGAGGCGAACGCCGAAAGGACGGCCGGTTTCTCCGATGTAAGTGCCAGCACAGACCCCGCAGGGGATTTCATAGATCGCCTCTGCTTTTTGTTGCGGGAGGAGTTTGTGCTTCGGGTGAACAAGCACACTGCGGATGGTACGGTGGGGTTTCATAGCAGTAGAAAAACCATGTTTTTTTTAAACTCTTGAAACTCGCTCAGATAGTCCCTCTATATGAAGAGCTTTGTTGCAAAGCCCCTTACATGCACTTTTGACTTTTTGAGAAAAACAGCTTTTTTTAATTGTGCAAGTATTACTTGTTCGATTTGATTCAATTTGGATTTAGATAAAGTGTTAATGAATAGAAACTAAAAGAATAGGTTTGGTATAATTTTCAAGCCTTCCTATTTTTTTTTTATTATTTCTTTTATATCGCACATTTTGTGGATGTAAGGGTTTTGCAACAAATTGAATTTACCCTTTTCTAGTAACCACCTTTGCAATCAAATTTGAGCCCATTTGTTTGCACTACTTTATGTAACTTGACCAATGCTATCAAAATCAAAAAGAAAAATTGAAATATCTCATTTACTTTTTTAATTATGAATTTTTAATTCGGGAAAATGGCATTTTTTGGATATTTCCGAAGCTACACCTTTTGTTTATTAAAATGATTGTTTTCAAACATAGTGACCCAAAAACAGTTCCTTTTGGTTTTAATTGGTAAAGAACATTCCAGGCTACTATTATACATCAAAAAAATTAAAACAAAGCAATTCGATATTCATTTTAAGTTCAGATTTCCGGAAATTCCTAAGATTTCCCAAACGGGAAATATACGATATCTCCGGAAGGGAAAGTGGTATGAAGGTCAAACTACCACCAACATGTGTATTTTTACCCACACTATAATGTCATGTCAATAACTCAATTTCAGCCAAAAGTGGATGTAAGGGCTTTTGAAACAGAGCTCTTCATATAGGGAACTACCACCATGCCATCTTTGAGTTAGACTTTGTTTTTGGGTGGCTCTATTTTGTTTGACTTTTTTAATTGACCAATCTGGATAACCGCAGCCAGATAACGCTTCGCGGATATTGGACTCCTCTTTCTGTCTGTCCACTTCCTCAGTGACTAACGCCTCACTCCTGTCAAGTAGGGTTCTGACGACACCTAATTTTTGATGGAGGGGTGGTGGGAGGAGAACTGAAGGTACTGATCAGTGTGCGTTTTCTTACTGTAGTTTCACTGACCCCCCAGGCTTTCTTGTGATCAGGGTGTCAAGAAAGGGCATAGAACCATCTTGCTCTTGCTCATAAGTAAATGTGACGCTGCCGGTAGGATCAATGGTGTTTAAATGATCAATTAGATTGTCAACTTGTCCTTTGCGTATGATCTCTAACACGTCATCGACGTATCTCTTCCAGAGACGTGGGCGACAGCTTTCCGGGGCTGTAGAGATAGCTTTCTGCTCAAGCCACTCCATGAAGATATTGCAAGCAAGGGGGTTGAGGGGCTACCCATGGCCATGCCGAAACATTGTCGATAAATTTGACCTGAATAGCTGAAGTACGCAACCGTAGCGAGACCAAATTTAGTCAGTTCTATTATGTCATCAGTAGTGAGGAGGGTTCTATTTTTGAGATCTTTGTCCTCGTTAAGTCTTTCTTTGAGTATGTGAATTGTGAGATCAATGGGGTATAGCGGTTCCTGTTGCCTATAAAAGGAAGCAGTCAGATGTGATGAGTTGCCAGTCTGATGAAACCACTAGTGTAGTGGTGAAACGTCACTAAAATATGAGTTTAACATCTTCATTTTTATTGGATTTGTACAAAAAGAAATATGTTAACAGTACTCCAAATAGTAATTGCAAAATCAAAATGTGGTAAAACCATAGTGTTGTATATAGTAATCAGTGAACTTCTTGGGACAAACGGCTTAACTCTTCTCATGACTGCAAGACTTGTACACACTTTACGACAAATATTGTTGATCTGCTCTTTCCATTTCAAGTTAACATCAATTTGAACACCAAGATATTTAAAACATGTGACATTTTCAATCTCAACATTATTCATATACACTTTAACATGATCAATTTTACTAGTTTTAACAGGTGTACCAAGTAACATAACTTTTGTTTTCTAAACATTTGCTTTCATAAGATTATTATCAAACCATTTACAGAGTGTATTAAAATCTTCATTTAGGTTATTCTCTATTTCCTTAACATCTTTACGACAAACATAAATCAAGGTATCGTCGGCATACATGTCAACAACTGAATGTTTTAGATCATTTGGCATGCGGTTAATAAATAAAAGAAATAAAAGTGGCCCAATGATAGAGCCTTGTGGAACTCCTGATGATATAACATGGGGCACAGAAATGGAATTATTAATAGAGACATATTGGGTACGTTTGGTGAGATATGTTTCAAACCAGTTTCTTTCATACAGCTTGAGTTGTGCTGTTGGTGATTTTGTTAATGTTTTTGTTGCTGTTGGTGGTGGTGGTGGTGGTGGTGGTGGTGGTGGTGGTGGTGGTGGTGGTGGTGGTGGTGGTGGTGGTGGTGGTGGTGGTGATGGTGGTGGTGGTGGTGGTGGTGGTGGTGGTGGTGGTTGTGGTGGTGGTGGTGGTGGTGGTGGTGGTGGTGGTGGTGGTGGTGGTGGTGGAGTAAATACGTTATCTATGCATAGCATATCAGCCTAAAATGTTAAAATAAGGTATTGGTTATATAACGCTACATTTTAATCGGCCCTCTTTCTTTTACGTTTCTTATTCGCCTCATGTATATCTCCGCTTTTTATTGCTTGACCCAACCCGAGGAAGTGTATTTCAAAATCACTTTCTTTTGGAAGGTAACACTTTTAGATCGTTGCTGTTAATAAACAAAATGATATTAGTAATGAAAAGTCTATTATTTATATCGCATTACACACATTATTCACGAGTAGGTTACATCACAACCCTAAAGATAACAACAATAGAGGTTGTGCATATGATGTATCATCTCGTAAATATGGTGGACTACTCAAATGCATTAAACAAAAGCATGATTGCATCTACCGCGACAGTTCGTCTCACACACACATAACATAGGTTGATAACAACATTTGCTTGAATGGACTACACTGCGCCATGACTACGGGGAAACCGAAACCGAGCCAATCGATAAAAGCATGCAGGGCCTCTATAGTATTAACTTAATTACCTGCTGCCGTTGGACGCATGTCCCTTTCGTTGTCTCGACACCTGTTGATCAAGACCTTGAACTTTGCTGGAAAATTTGGTAAATCAGGAACTTGTTCTGCTGCTTCTCTCTCAACCAGGTATTTTGCCACCTCATTGTCGCTTTTGTAGTCTGCAAATAAATGAAAACTCTAACAGTTATAAAATCACTGTAGGGATCACTTTTTCGTTCATTTGTTAAAGGATAAATAGATATGACAATTTCAATTTGGCAAAATCATGGGCCTAAGTATTAGATAAAAAAATGTACTAAAACAATATTCTATTAATTTGGTGTATTTCTTCACAAAATGCATTTAGAACAGTGACGCGTATTCCTTCAATTCAGTATAAACAATGCTAGTCTAGTGGCATTTTTTCTTTTTCCGGGATAACCCATAAAGCCAATGTTTCAGGCTTATTTCCAATGGGGTCCTTGAAAGAAAGATTTTGGCAAAAAAAGCAAGAGTATAAACAAAAGAAGAAAGAAAGCACACAATGGACAACAGACCCCACTGGAAATTAGCCATTACTGAAAAGTTTCCTAATTGCACTCTTGAAATGATTAAGATTGGGGATATTTTTGATGCCATTTGGAAGCATGTTCCAATCCCGAATTGCACTGTAATAAAAAGTAGTGCCAGCTTGAATTTGAATTTTTAATTGGCAGCCGGACTATGCGGCTCGTAGTTGCAATGGCAGACATTTCATTGTATCAATATCGCGTGTTTACTCACCTGTATATGGCTCCTGGCATGTAGCTATTTCCCACATGACGACCCCAAAACTGCGGAATAAAATCATAAAATTAATATTAGGAAGACAAGTGATTTTGTTTCGTGTTAGTTAGCCACTCCGACAAACACTTCTCTTTACTTAATCGCGATCTCTTAACGTTAAATTACATTATAATTGCAATTGATTAAAAAATGTATCTTTTTTAGGTCAGTGGAACTTTACATCTATCGTTATGTTATTGTTTTCAATAGGTTCAATGGCCTATATCTGATTGGGCGCGAGTTTTAATTGGACCTTTTGGGCATGCAATAATTTCCCAAAACGCGCGCGCAGAAAAAAAAACCTCTTCAGTACCATGTGCAGTAGCTAACAGTAAGAAGTTCTAATGTGTAACAGGTATCATAACCACGATGAATTTTCGCACGGGCAGTTGTGGATCAGTACTTTCATAAATAAATAAATAAATCGATCTCCCAAATAATGTTTTTCATATTTTTCTCAACGATATCATGTTAATTTATTATCAACATTTCTCAAGCAACAGCGCACACCGACATCGCCTGGCTAATAATTACATGGTACAGCAGAGATACTAAAATCAATACCCGGGATCGATACACGTGAATGTGGTATGCACGATTTGATATTCAGACGATAAATCTTTGGATACCGGGGTAGAAAATGATGAATATCTCCCGTAATTGATTTATTCTAAAGAAGCCAGATTTTGTTCCTTGCACTTGAATAGATGTGTTGAACGGATATGACAGTCGTTAGCTTGCGTCTTTAGAAAGTGCCGTGCGTACTGACAAAAATTCTGATTTTATATGTGTCGAACTATAGCGCAGCGCAGGCTAGCTGCACTCATTCCTGGAGGCAGTCTAAAAGCAGAGGTCACGAAAGGTCACACATAGGTAATCATTGAAAATGCTTCGATCTTGCTGAGAGATATATCAAATTACTCGTCTGATGACAAGGATTAAGAAAATGTATAGTTTGTGCTATCTTCGATCTATTGTTATAGAACTTACCTTCTTAACTGTTCACTTTCCTTGTTACGTGAATGGAAGTCAAACATCAACTATGGCCACCCAATGGGCTTTGACCTTGTTTGAACTCTATCTCAGTAAGTGAACACAGTAGAAAGGCAAAACATTTCTTTTTCCGGTTCTACTCAGCTACCATTTTTGCCCAAATCAGAGTAAGTTGAAATTTTGATCCATGTACAACCAAAAACTGTGTCATTTAGCCCAAAAATTAGGTTTTTGTAGGACAACTCGATAACGATAGGTCGTAGATGGCATAAACTATACATTTTCTTAATCCTTGTCACCAGATAAGCTCTCAACAAGACCGAAGTATTTTCAATTTTTTACCCCTATGTGACCTTTCGTGACCTCTAACGTAAAACGTACCCTAAAATTGGAGTCCATTACCCCATCTAGCAGTGATCTAGAGGGTAAGGTAACAAATATTGGTAGACATGGGTGTTGAACTCAACCATTTTTCAAAACCACTTGCTCCTAGACTACATGTTTACATATTTTGAGGTGACCGCGACATCGGACGTGCTCGTACGTGATTGGTTGCTCAAGGTCCATGTGATCTCATTTCCGAATGTGGTTTGAAAAGGTCTATCCATTCCCCAACAGCACAATTGATAGATGCCGAAATCGCAAACTCTCAAGTATGTGCATGTATATTGCCTTCTTTTTTTTCAAATCAAATGTCAAAGTACCTTACTTGATTTTGTAGAGTATAACTAGACAAGTGTGCACATATGTTACTTACGCGTACATCTCGCTGTGTTCATCATACTTCATGTGTGGATTCATAAGATGTTCAGGAGCAGAGTAACAAATCGTTCGTGTTTCATAGTCCTTTCCAGTTGAGGTCCTTGTATGAGCGAAACCAACATCGGCTATCTGACAAACCAAAATGGAAATATGATCAATATTTATCTAGCAGCAATGATTATAGGAAGATGCTTTCATCATCATCATTATCACCATCATCGTAATCATCATTGTAATCATCATCATCATCATCATCATCATCATCATCATCATCATCATAATCCTCATCGTCATCAATATCATCATCACCACCATCATCATCATCATCATTATCACCATCATCGTAATCATCATTGTAATCATCACCATCACCATCACCATCACCATCATCATCATCATCATCATCATCATCGTCGTCATCGTCGTCGTCAACATAATCATAATTATAATCATCGCCATCATTATTATCATCTTCGATTGAGCAGATCTTAGCAAAAACGTACATTCAACGATATGTTGTAAATGATGATTGTCTCCGGCAATCACAACAATTTCGGCGCGGGAATTTTGAATATCGTGTGTTGAGAGACGACTGTTTATTCGTTTTTATGTTCAATATGCGTTTGTTTTAAATAAAACCATGTGATTCGTGCTTGATAATTATTTTTCTAACATATAAGGCATCATGTCGTGATTGCCGGAAAGTTCCATTGATTGTATTATTTACTTTCACTTCGTAAGAACGATCGACTAAAAACTTCTTGCTACCGATACAACAGTGCAACATTGGAGGTTGCATACTGTGAATTCGATAGAGACCTAGAGCCCCTCCCAAAGCCATGTGAACACGACGAGACCAGTCGATGTTGTCCCTGCCTTCCTTCTTGTGTAGTGCATTCAGTGTTTCTTTCAGCGTACCGCGTTCCATATACTCCATGATAATCATTAAGCTGGACGTCTCTGCACCTTTTTTAATTAAAATTAATATGTTTCATACTATAAGAACATGAGGATTATCTGTAGTGTACTGTAGTAGGTTTAACATGATCACTAAAGGACGTTTTAAAAATGGCGCATAATTATAATTATACCCTTGTAAATGTCAACAGAAAGGATATTCTTTGCTTTAAGGTTGGTCGTAGCTTAATAACTTCTAAATTGTTACTGTAACGTATACTTATTTTAAACAATGGCAACTACTTGACGAATCCATCTGTGACGTTAAATTTTGGTAAACATACTTAGTTTAAGAGAAAATTCCAAAAAACAGACCCAAATGTTAACGGGGAACCCTCAAAATATTTCTTCAATAAATATTTCTTTTTTATTAGTTTTCAAACACTAGAAAAAAGTTTTTTATTAATTTTGATTAACCAGTTTCACAAAATTAATATTGTTGACAAAATGTGGGCGATAATGATGCTTTTATGTGATATTTTACCAAGTACAGCATTGTCAAGCATTTTTGGTGAATTTTTAAATTACTGTCCTGTTGTGACCAGCTTTTTTTGTATCATGACGCATATAAAATATGAATGCAGACTTTCCTACCTTTCTCCTCACATAAACCCCAGAGTCGCACAATATTATTAGAATCAAATTTCTTTAGGTTTTCAGCTTCTTTCCTGAGTACTTTTTTAACTTCTCGAATATTCACACCTCTGATGGAAAAATCAAATCACACCCAAAAGAATCGTGAACATAATTATATGTTAGCGGGAAATATATACATACAATGTTTTTTGAACATTTCATTGGGCCAATCATCAAGATTTCAAAAATGTAACAATACCACTTAGCACAGAGCAAAGCATCTGGAGTACATTTGGAGAACCACGTGTAGCTTCAGAGAACGCACGTATTAAATAGTTCCACTTAATGTATTTCTTGCTTAGTAAATGTAAAACCAAAAGAAAACTTGATCTTTTATTGAAGCAGCTGACTGGTGTAAAGAAATGACACATCTGGTATGCATGTTAGAGTTAGCAGCAGTCTCAAGTATTGTATCATACACGTGATTTAGATCGTAGTCTCCCTCGTCCCTTCTTCAAAACCTCCTCGCCTCCTCTTGCTGATGGTTATGATGTTAAGACTTAGCAGCAATCTCAATTCTTGTATCATAAACGTGATAATTTTGGTAAGCGCCGTCATCTCTTCTTAACCCTAACACAACCCTCTCCCCCGACGCTCGCCCTTATTTAATGCAGCTTGGTGTTGGCATGTTCAATATGATTTAGCCTGTAAATACCATGACTGATGAACCTCTCTTGAGTTTATTCCTAGTTAACATGGAATGTGTTTATCTTATATATACTAGATAAGAAAACAAACCTGTGAGGTTGTAACTTCTTGACAGCGACTTTGTGAAGATTAAAAGTTGACTTGTAAACCACACCCATACTGCCTTCTCCCAGCTTGTCTTCACGGTTAAACTTCAGATCTTCTCTTTTGATGATCTTTATAGAGTCAACACTGTAACCTGATTTGGATGCTTATATGAATTTTAAAATGAACAGAGAGCAATACATAAGATAATGTAATGTGGGAGAAACGAGACACATGTGTACAAAATAAATATTATATACAAATTTGGTATGGAAACTGATATAAAATATTGTTTTAGCAATTTCAAAATCCAAGGACCGTGTAACACGGTTGTTTGAAGTGATCATTTATTAAATTTTCTAACAAAACGTATATATAATGTTCAATTCTAGACCTGGACAATAGCAACAACCATTATACTAATATATTTCCAACACTTTTTTAACATAGATTTTTGTTTCTTTTCCAATTTATTCATCCTTTTCTGCTCTTTTGTGGTATTTTTTTATATTTGTGTGCAAATTGAGGGCGCTATTTACATATATTTTAAATTAAATTTAACCAAATAATGTAAGTTATTCTTAACATTTCATGATAAAATGATATAAACTCCTCAAAAAGAGTTTGGAAACTTTCAAAAACGGCTGATTTTGTTTTTCTCCACATTGTTTCATATTAGTGAAACCATTGTTCTTTCCTGTCAACAATGACACTTCATTTGTGACGATATCTTATTCCACGGCTGAATAACTTTCTTTGAAAGACAGAGAGGTCTCAAAGAAAATGTGCCAAACTGACTATTGTCTGCGCTCATCTTAGTGTTTTGAATGAACGAACGAGTGAATAAAAGAATGAATGAAAAGTTGTTTGCCGTACATCATGTTGAATAAAAAGTGCTAGGATTGTTTTACATGTGGATTCAAATAGATCAACGCAAGTCAATATCTCTTGCTGGTCACTTCTTCGTAGAGGTTATTGCAAGAAAATTTTAATCAACAATGGTTCGATTATCAGATCTGGATAAGGTTCGAACTATTGGTCAGCTTGAGGCTGGCATACCTCTGAATCAAAGTGTGGCAACTTTTAGAGTTTCACGCAGTATGATCTCCAAGCTAAAAGTTTCGTCAGACCGGAAATGTCAAAGACAGACCCAGAAGTGGCCGCCCAAGAAAAGCAACGGCTGCAGAAGACCGATTCATTAGACTGGCAGCACTTTGAAACCGTTTTTAATGAAACAGTGTGATATTCTTTATTCATGTTTACCGATGCAAATGGCGCAGACAATGGCAGATTTGGCACATTTTGTTTAAGACCTCCTTGTCTTTTAAAGACAATTACTCAACCATGGAATAAGTTATGGTCACAAATTTGTTTGTATTGATATGAAACAATATGGATATAGATTTCACATATTTCTGATATAAAGCCGTTTTGGAAAGTTTATAATCTTTCTTACTCCTTTTATGATGTTTTAATGCCATTAGACAGTGTCTACCCCTTGTAAAGATGAAAACATGGTTTAAGATAAATAGCGCCATCAGTGTTCATCTTTTCTTTAAAATTACGTAGTTTTACATGTGAAAAGCGCCCTCTTTGGCAATTAGAAAATATTGTTGTGAGATGATGCTTTATCAACATCAAGGGCGCATCAAGTTTTTCAAGAGTTCCTTCGTGAAAGCAAAAGAATGCATCGATTACACAACAATACAAAATTGTTTTTACTGTTTTTACTGTTTCATCATGATACAGGTTTAATGATTCTCCTTTTTCACTTGAACAGTTTAAAAGATAAATAAATATTTCACATGCTGCTGTAAAATTAAGTACATGCACATGTCAACGATTTTATAATGGTAAATACTGTTCTTTTTTGTCACTCAAGACATGTTAAAAAACAAACAAATATTGCAGACTCTGTTGTAAAATTAGAATCATGTCAACGAAATACTGTGACGCCGTTCGAAATTTTACTGAGCAAGTATTGGTACATAATCATTTCTTATCCTACAAATGAATGTTCTTTTATTAACTGTACTGTACAGCCTGTCTAAAAAAAAAATGTGCAAGTGAAAAGCGCCCTCTCTGGCAATTAGACAATACCGTTATGACATAATGCTTACATCAACGTCAAGGGCGTAGTCTTAGCTCTCAAATGCCGTTTGTTCTGTTCAATTTGCTTGTTTTAATCTCGAGATATGTTTAGTTAAAGACGAAAGGGTAAAATCACAATTGTGCCACTTTTGCTAGGGAAGATGGCTTTACATGTAACAGTGTTAGCATCAAGTTTATCAAGAGTTCCTTCGTAAAATCAAAATAATGCATCAATTACACAATACAAAATGTTTTTGACTGTTTTTACTGTTTTATCATGATGCAGGAATGATGATTCTCTTTTTTTTTTTAAAAGAGATTAAAAGATAAATAGATATTTCACATTCTGCTGTAAAAATTAAATACATGTGCATGCCAATGATTTTATCATGGTAAATACTGTTCTCTTAGTCACTTAAGACATGTTAAAAGACAAACAAATATTGTGCACTTATACATGTTATAGGTTAATGAACGCGTATTACTTGTTGGGAGAGATATTAGACAAACTAATGCACGCGTGCTGATGTTGATGCGTCTAATGCATGCGCCCCGAAAGGGAGAGTACATTAGACGCATCAACATCTGCTATCATTGATTCACATGTACAGCTCTCTTCCCTTTTGTTGTTAAATAACATATCTCAAAATTGGAACAAGCAAATTGAACAGAACAAACGGCATTCGAGAGCCAAGACTGCGCCCGTGACGTTGATGTAAGCATTATGTCACAACGGTATTTTCTAATTGACAAAGAGGGCGCTTTTTACTTGCACAATTTTTTTTGAGACAGGCTGTATTTGGATACAACATTCAAGTCAATTTTCTTAAAAGTGGCACAAAAGGGTTTTCATACATTTGTGTTTGGTGAAGCAGATCTCTGGATTACCGAAACCAATATGAATGAAACAATCGGTATTTAAAAGCTAGGACTGCTCCCTTTACGTTGATGAAAGTATCATGTCACAACAGTATTTTCTAATTGCCAAAGATGGCGCATTCCATTTGCACAATTATTTTTAGACAGGCTATATACCTGGAAGCCACTTGGCTGCTTCCTGCAAATCTTTCTGCGCATCTTCCAACTCCATTTGTTTGTCTTGATGTCCTGTAAATAGTCAATCAAAATAAACGTTGTTGATTTGAAATCATCCAAATAATGGTGATTTTAGAACTTGTATTTGTGTCGTGGCCTTAATTTTTCCAGGCTCAAAGGGAATTATATCACGAATAAAGGTACTTCCTTGCAATGGAAAAGGAGTGAATTTTATTTTCTTTCTTTCAGAGCTGATATATCAATAGAATATATTATTATTTGTGTGCGTTCGAAGTATTGTGTTTGTTCTTAATGTACATTATCTGTAAGTTATAATTACGATAACACTGACCTTTGACTTTCTCCAGTAGTTCTCGTTTATCTTTGGCTTCATCCTCCATGTCTACATCGATTCTTATTTTAAGAACGTTCCTGCTTTTCTCGAAGGCTTTCCCAATATCTTCCATAGGATTATTGTGTGGATCAACTGTAAGTCTCTCCATCAATTTCTTCATTTCCACCAAGACGCCAAACTGAACGGTGTTTTGAAGCACATCCAGTCGTTCACTGAACGCATTGAACTGATCGGTTATCTTATTTCTTCTCAAAAACTGTCTTAGAAAGTCTCGTTTCTTCAGTTTTTGTATGAAGCTCTCTGTATCTGCCACAACCTTCCTGAGCTGCATCAGCGCTGTGCTAAAAACTGGACATTTCAAGGACGAATCTTGCTTTTGTAACTCTATTATCTTAGACCTTTCTTCTTTCATTCGAGAAAGAACCTCAAGAGCAGGCATAAGACATTGGATTCTGTCCGACAGTCTTTGACATTTACTGTGGAAAGATTTGACTTCTTTAACTCCATCAACAACGCTCTTCGTTAAAGTAACTATTTCCAGAGACAATCCAATGATATCCATTTTTTAATACCTGCTGTAAAATGAAGAATCACCTGGATGAGTTATGGGGCTTTGTATTGTCTATAGCCTATACGATGAGAGGCAAAGCAGAAGAACCAAACTATCACAACAGAGATCGAGAAAACGCTTTGTGTATTTCAAAGGTGTGAAAACTGCCCCTAATTCACCGAAACAACATATCCAAAAAAAAGGAGGTACGGGAAAATGGTAATTAGCAAATATTCAAAATATATGCTAATGCAAGGCTCAAATTTCAAAATTGGGCAAATACAGAGAAAAGTGATGTACAGTTCCTGAGTTATAGGCGTAAAGGTTAAATGTCAAATTTTGGTCTCCAGCATTGTCCACAGGGGTTAAAATAAATGCTCCTGAGATATAGCAAACTATTAAAATAATGTTGTTCCAAAGGGAATAATTTGTTTTACACTCTAAACATTTGACATTTGACTTTTATTCCTATAACACAAAAGCTGTACGTCGAAGATATCTCCAACTATACTTTTACTAAATCCTAAAAATGAAAGGAATACAATGATTATATGGGGTTGTTTTTATCCATATTCGCCCAATTTTGATATTTGAGCCTTGTATTTTTCCACTATGTCCCTTTTTGTCATTTCGGGATAGGTTGTTCATGGGGGTGTTTCGAGTCACCAGGAAGCAACGACATTTGGTGTTCCAATTTTGTCTACCTCCAACGTACATTGACTCGTCTAATTTGCAAACTTCAATGATTGCAGTAAATTATTGTCTTTAAAAAAGCATGCCAATAGTCATGATTAGGATCTGATTTGATACAACAAATTGTACGAAACACTGAATACTATATAATAATCAAGGATTGCGTAGAAAAAAGGTCCATCATCGTATCCAACATGAAGACAAGGACGTATTAGTTGCTGCAATTGAGACCCTTTTTTGACTAATCCGTGTTCAATCCTGCAATTTTGTTAAGAGGAGCTTAGTGTATATTCGCCAGCGAAGCGGGTACATAACTCCCTGGTAACTGGATCACGCCCCTTTTGGAATTGATATAACATGTCATAGACTTTGTGTTGCAATCATTTCGATCATGATTCGGGACTTAAAAACGTGATCCAGTTGACATGGTGATAATCGGATTACAAGTGCTTCATTGATATCATTATATAACCTGTATTATACATAAAGTAAGTGAATAAATTAATGAAATGACGTAACTCTTTATAATCTGAGATGATAAAACTAAAATATAAATGTATGTATTATATAAATACATTAACCGAAGTTACATCTATTGCGTGCCAATTTCATTTTGTTTAAACAAGTTATTTGATTAAGTGTTATCTTTCATCTAGTGATTACTATAATCGCTGGATGAAAGATAACACTTGCTACCTATAATTTAAGGTACGTTGAATATCAATATAAAAAAAGGAAAGGTCTACTGACCTTGTAATGACATGAGCTCGGGGTGTGTGCATTACCTAAATTCAAATTAATTTTTAATTACAATAGAAATAGTTTCTTTCTTACTCTGGATTTTGTTCATTTTGAAAAATTCCAAAGAAAATTGGATATTGCATAGTTTTTAGATGGACCGTTTTAGCAGTGATGTTGGCGTTTGCCAGTTGAACAGTGACAGCGGCAAATAAACATGATAACGACTTACACGATGGCTGCCAATTTCACGAGAACAAACAGAGACTACGCTGCCGGGTTTCGATGCGAGTTTGAACCCCGGCGCAGTCTCTGTTTGTTCTCGTGATCATTTGAGCTAACTTAAAATACCCCTGGGAAGGAACTAACTTGTTTGTCCCGGTTGCCCATACGAAAACTTGGGTAGCTGATCCTTGATGTGATGATTTATTGTGCTATGTATAGGGTGTGCGCTTTTAGCTGAAATCCGTCGTTGTTTCAGAAAGGTTTATATGAGCCACAGTGGCCAGGGAATTCCTGTAAAGTCTGCTGAGGCTTTTTTTTAAATGTTTAATTAGCCGAATTGCGACTGACGATATTTTAACCAATGAAAACATATTGTTGTGACACATCAAAAAACAAACCTTCAAAAAAGTGTTCATTGTCTTTTATTCAAATGTGTGCCCCTAAAAAATAAAATATCACGCCTAGTGATTGCTTTCTCCTTGAATTTATTTATTCCACAAGGTGTAATGTTAGGGCCACTGCTCTATATTCATAACATTTAAAACTCAATATTGTATTGGATGACGTACATTTGGAAATAATTAGAAAATCTAAATCTCTTGAAGTCGTTATAGTTGTGAGCCTACCTTGGAAATTTAATAGAAAAACATAATTAAGCTATTATCATACGAGACATACCCACACGTACGTTATTATTACTCAAAGACAGGGACGGTGTTTTCTCAGCCGACGATCCGAAACACGCATCTATCCCAGTGAAATACTCTTGAACGGACAAAACGGAAAAAAACTCTCAACTTAGAGTCATTCCAGAACACAAACCAAATTCTAGGGACAAGCCTTTTGTGACGTCGCGTTTGCTGTTTTATGGATGGGGAATACCTTCAAAATACGCTTAAGATAATACGTCTAATACGTTCTATAGGAAAGGAAATAATGAACGAAAAGGGAGAGCAGATGAACAAGAAAATGGACGTTTCCTCGGGTTCGACCCAGGACCCCATCGGCGACCGGTAGCCAAGGGTGTTTTGCTGGCCCGGCCAAGGAAACCTAACGTATTATATTAGTTAGGGTGATTGCGTCATCGCATCACGTGGGATGCATGTATACGCAGAGGTTTTTGATTTATATGATTTTGTGAGATTCTACAGAGTTGGGGTTAATGTAGGCCTCAATGCAGGAAAATAATTATAGGCTAATTAATATTGTATTATGGAGCGAAGTTTTACGGGTCTCTGAAAAGACGTACTAAAATTAACTTGATTAGAACTTCAGTTTGTTTTACCAAGGACAATAGTAATGTAAAATTAAACAACATGAATAATAGAACTCCATAAATGTTTTGCAAAGAGTTGTACATTTCTGTGTGTACGTCTGGTTAATTGGTAGGCAGATGGTAATAGTTTGCACCGCCATGTACAAATTATTTACTTTTCTTGTATCAATATTTTTGATAAGATTCCAAAGTTAAAATGTGTTACTGATAACACCAATGCCATAATAGGAGCCTTTATTTCAGTCCTTTGCCCTGGATTGTAGGGGAGAGCGGGGAGTGTTCGTCCTATTTTTTATGACTAGCTTAGCAATGTCAACTTTAAGGTTAGAGAGGACCTAAATGGCTCACAATTTTAGGCCTTGTTTCAGAAAGATAAATCAGTAATGGATCCATACTGGTAGGTCTAGCCTGCTGCTTAGGAAGCCTGATCACTAGCCAATTGTCGAGAAATCGTACCTAAGTGGTCGGTGACATCCCGCTATCTCTAAGGTCCGCTATCTCTAAGTTTCGCTATCTCTAAGGTTCGCTATCACTAACGTGTAAAGTCTATGGAGATCAGAATCCCGCTATCTCTAATAGAGAAAAAGGTTCGCTATACCTAAAAAAAGGTCCGCTACTTCTAAGGTTCGATATCACTAATTTAGAATAAGGTTCGCTAGTTCTAAGGCTCGATATCACTAATTTTAAATAAGGTTCGCTATCACTAATTCAAAATAAGGTTCGCTATCACTAATTTTGAATAAGGTCCGCTATCACTAATTTATTGAAGGTTCGCTATCTCTAAGGTTCGCTATCACTAATTGCAATAAAGGTCCGCTATACCTAAGGTTCGCTATCACTAATTTTGTTTAAGGTTCGCTATCCCTAATTTATCAAGGTTCGCTATCTCTAAGGTTCGCTATCACTAATTTCGATCAAGGTTCGCTATACCTAAGGTTCGTTATCACTAATCTTAAATAAGGTTCGCTATATCTCTAATTTTAGATAAGGTCCGCTATCTCTAATTTCAAATAAGGTCCGCTATCTCTAATTTTAAATAAGGACCGCTATAGCGAACCTTATTTGAAATTAGAGATAGCGAACCTTATTTAAAATTAGAGATAGCGGACCTTATTTAAGATTAGTGATAACGAACCTTAGGTATAGCGAACCTTTAAATTAGTGATAGCGAACCTTAGAGATAGCGAACCTTGATAAATTAGGGATAGCGAACCTTAAACAAAATTAGTGATAGCGAACCTTAGGTATACCGGGATTGTTAAAATTAGGAATAGCGGATCTATCCCTAATAAGATAAAATACCTCGGCCCAAAACAAAACCCTCCAATTTCACACAATGACCTCAAAATAGATGGTGCGCAGTTATTATTGTCTAACTATACTGAGCACTGCTTTATGAGGGAAACGAGGTTACCTGGGAGGTTGCTGTTTCATCTCTGGGTCAACATGGTCAAATCAAAGAGTGCACCGCTGAATATATAGCTAAATGAATTTTGTCATGGGGAGTGAGGCTACTCTTTAGCCTCCTGCAAACCTACCACTTACATTTTAAGCATTATCCTACCACATTGTTTTACTCAGGAAGAAGCAAATGCATGTTAACAAGACTAGTCTCCTACTTCAGTTCAAAGGTCGAGGTCACAAACGAATGATAATATAGCTCGGCTTGTAAGCCAAGCTAAAAAAACAAATATTTCGGCAGATTAAGGACCATTGCATGCATATATCACGGACAAAAGGTCAATAACCTACTAGATCAATGACCTTTTGCGCCGGTGGCGGGTTTTTTTTTTTGACATGGGGGTGGATTGAAAATAGTTCTTGAAGTATAGTGAATCCAGCACATTGTTTTGCAACAGAATAAGTTTATGTTATACAAATGCGCGCAAAAATATTTGCCATATTGAAGCTAAACTGGTAAAATAATGGTGTAAAAGTGGAATCAATTCGCGCAAAGCGAACAAACATTGGCACCTTTTGGGCTAAACAACATTGGGAGGGGGGTATTGTATGAAACTTCCTCCCAGCAAAATATTGGGGGATTTTTTTTTTTACCCCTACCCCGACCCCACCCGGATCCACACCTATGTTTAGCGCATTGATTATATTCGATTCATACCATTTTGAATATTGTTGTCTTCATTTAATCCAATTTAGATATTATTAGGTTATAATATTAATTTGAACAAATGTATAACGATAGTTACATTGTTCAGCTAGAATGAAGTGGACATATTGTGGCTGCATATATTGGCTCTGTAGAATTAGTCTCCAGTTGTAATATTTCCCGGTGCATCTAAATACTTTACTGATTCCTACGGTTATTGTTAAGTTTAAAATAATGGTACAAACTCACCTTGAAGAAGTGATAGTTTTCCTTTTCTTAATATGCCAGTCTTCAACGTATAACCTACAGTGCTGCGTAAACAGATACTATTTATGGGTTGTAACCATCATGGCTTATGACTGATTTGTGAAGCGCCACCGATGTATGTCCTCATGAAAATTGCAATATGTATTGATGGCGTTCCTTAATATATAATAATGTTCAGTGGAAGTATTAGGGGCGCAAACCTCCAAATCCCATGCATTTAAAAATCGTAAATCTACCCCAATTGGTAATATTTTTCAGTTCTAAGTTTTCGTACCTGTGATAATTAAGTCGGCAGTGGCTTGCGTATTATTCATGATCTGTTAACCAATGATACATGTAGGCCTTTTCTATTCATATATTATCCTTTGCAATTCTATTGATCCAACTTTTCTTTCTATTTATACATTATCCATTGTAATTCCATTGTTCCAAGTTTTCCATTCATGTATTATCCATTGTAATTTTATTGTTCCAAGTTTCTGAGGTAATTTAGTTAGTAGTAGATGACATAATCATCCTATTCATTTATAATTATTCTTTTTTATGTGTTTCATTATCATTTGTTGTTGTGCAAAGATTGGTGAATAAATATGCTTAAATGAATGACCATTTTTGTACTTGTTCTTGAAATTGCAAAAAAAAAAATGACTTGGGCAATTCGTCGGCTTCATTCCATAGTTACGTATAGTGATTTTTGGTCATTTTGTTTTTAATTGGTAGATATGTATTTAATGATGTTATCCTGCATACATCTATGCATCCCATTTTAAAACTGAAATAGCAAAAATATATCCAGTTTTGTTCTGCAAAATTTAAATGTATTGCCATAGTGACCCTTAGAATGCAAAATATACATATTCAAAAGTTACACCTAAACTCATAAAATGTTGCTTTTGTTAAGAGCGTTCCTGTTCGTCACTGGTCATCTTTGAACAAATATATAAAGACTGTAATTGTACACTGACGGGAGTAGCTTTTTTAATGCAACTTAATTTTGATTCTGCATCTTTTTGCATTCAAGTGAGCTATTCAGACAAGAATTAATGAGGTGTTGAAATTTGCAGCACTAAGATACTTTGAGTTACTTTTAGTGATGTGTTTATTATGTCATTAACAGATACAGTATCTTGAATGTTATGTAATAACGATGCCAAATACTTCACTTCATATTCAGCCCCAAATGTGTTGCTGAATTCGACATGGTGAACAATTTGTGTCATAAGATGCTCCTTCATTACATGCGGGTGAATATAGTCCTTCATCATTTCATATCATTCCGTACCTATTCCAGTCACATTCTGATTCAATAGAGATGCTAAGTTCTGCAGGAGGAATGATTTGTGTCATAAGATGCTCGTTCATTACATGCAGGCGAAGGAAGTCCTTCATCATTTCATATCATCCCATACCAAATTCAGGCTCATTGAGAACAAACAGAGATTCTGATTTCTGCAGAATGACTAATTTGTGTCATAAGATGTTCCTTCATTACATGTAGGTAAAGGAAGTCATTCATCCTGTCATTACCATCTCATACATAGTATAGTCATATTCAGACCCAACAGTGAGTGTTCACCCAACAGTGAATGATGGGGAATTGTGACTCTTCGTTACATGCAGGTAAAGGAAGTCCTTTCATCATTTCATACCATCCCGTACCTATTCCAGTCACATTCAGATCGAATAGAGTTGCTAATTTCTGCAGCATGAATAATATTTGTCATAAGATGTTTCTTCATTGCATGTAGGTAACTCATAACTCATTCATCCTGCCCATCATATCTAATACATATTTTCAGTCATATTCAGACCCAATAGTGATGTTGATTTCTCCAGGATGAATCGTTGTCTTGTGATACCATTGGTTTGTGTCCACTATAACTGCAATAATTAAAGATAAGAAATAAGAATAAGAACATTTCAGTTGTATTAAAATTATATTTGTTCACTGAATTTTAAATCATATGGTTTGCTGCAATTCTCGCTATTCGCAATAAGGGCGCCGCCAGCGGTTTGCGATGTAATCGTGATGTATCATGGGAAAATCGTGATGTATCATGGGAAAAGGTCGACATCCAAGTCCACGCAATACGAATATTACCATGCTATTACATAGGAACACGTGACAATATTTTTAGTTTGTCAATATAACGGTATTACACGCAAATCGATAGAAAAAATTAATTGTGCACATTTCAAATCACATTATTAAGTATTATTGAGTATCGATTCGCGTGTAACACCTTTATTTTGACAAACTAAAAAATATTGTCACGTGTTCCTATGTAATAGCATGGTAATATTCGTATTGCGCGGAATAGGATGTCGACCTTTTCCCATGATACATCACGATTACATCGCAAACCGCTGGCGGCGCCCTTATTGCGAATAGCGAGAATTTGAAACAGTTCATGGAGCTCCTCATGTAAAATATTTTACATGTGTGACAAATTCCTTTCATGACAGTTGTAGCAAAATATTTAAGCAAAAGATAAGATTTTTGTACATTGTTTCAATACCATCTCATACCTATTTCAGTCATATTCCGACCCAATAGTGATGCTGATTTCTCCAGGATGAATCGTTGTCTTGTGATACCATTGGTTTGTGTCCACTATAACTGCAATAATTAAACATAAGAAATAAAACAAAAACACATTAAAGATGTGTTAACGTCTTTTCACTGAATTTCAGATCAAATGACATGCTGCACAAAGTGTACTTTGGAACAGTGCATTGGGTTGCTTACTGCCCATGTATCATGATTTAAATTAATTCACTTAATGATACGTTGTGAACCATTTTCTAGCAAAAGATAAGTTTTTGCACATTGTTTTACATAAAATCATACCCCTTTCCACAATCAATTTATGTAGTAATTATAAAAAGGAAATTTACTCTCTCCATATTTTCAGCCACTAACTTGGTTACGTGCTTTTCCTGTGTTTGTGCTGCTTTGCTTGTTTGTGTAACTTAGAGCTTTATTAACTGTCATTTCTTTGAGCTTCTTCTATAGCATTGATTGCAAAATAACACTATGTCCATTAACACAAATGATGTAATATTCTGAGATATTTTAATGAATATCACAATAAAACAAAAATAGTAATTTCATGGCCCTTAAAATCATTGCAAATCTGATCAGTTTTGCATTCAGCTTTCATGACAAACATCATCTGTTTCCAGCAAAATGTCTTTAATAGTAACATCTATTTTTATAGCGTTTGTACCAATAAAGTGTGAACAAATGTCGAGAGGAAGAATAAAGAATTTCACAATGTTTGATATGTTACGTATATAACAAAATATAAGATATTTTAAATGCAGTAGGCTACATCAAATTTGCCTTCGTCTGCTTGCTCCTCTATAAACATTTTTGTAAATTATCATCAATACCACAATAGAAGCAAACACAAGTTTTCTTCATATTTTGAATGCTAGCAATCGTTCTCGAGCGTATTATTCCCTATTGAAAATCTCGTGAAAAATAATCTGTATTATTTGATGCAGCAGATAAACAGATTAACAACATGTTTTAAGTAGGTCATCTTTTTATGAAGATGTCCTGCAAGCAACACATTGAACTGAATGAAAACTGTAAAAACAAAGTGCTAATAATTCCATATATTAGTCTTTGAAGATTTCAGACGGGAGTTCCACGTCAGAGTTTTGTGGTCAATGCACTTACTAATATCTCCTTTGTTGACAGTGACTTCCACTGCTTGACAAACGTCTTCACATTCAGGTGGTGGTATCAGCTGCCATGTTTTCTTGCCTGAGATCTGTGCTTGCCATGATGGCTTGTCAACATTATCAATCTGTGAAAGAAAAACATGAACACAAAATAAATCGTGATTGTGTGCCTCTCTTGTACAAATATCTTTCAATATTTTCCTCAGTATGATTAGAGCCAGTATAAAGTTAAACTATTAAGTAAATTGCATGAGGCACGTGTAGCGAGGGCAAATATCACCCATCATCCCACTAACCACTGTGAAAATTTTAATGCTACAATAGTGTGCAGCCCTGAGTAAGGTTTTCAATGGAAGCAAGCAAATGACCTTTTCTTGCTTCCATATCCTTTATGTCTGTTTGACGTGTTTTCCCGTTTTAGTTTATTTATTTGTGTGTAAGGTTTCACTTTAATGTAGTGCTATGAGCACTAGTATTAGGTATTACATCCCGGCATTGGCTGTGCTTTTTGCCAAATATAATGAAAACATGTTGTTTAAAATAGCATTGCTAATAGTAAGCATAGGCCTATGTGTTGTAACCTCGTTTGCGGTAATATTACGAGGTACCATATATAATCTTTATTACGGAAATATCCCTTTTTGAAAATAACACTGTTTTGTGACAATTTGTATACAAAGTAATGATACAATTGCGCAATTGCTATATTAAAGGAGAAATATGGATATTGTAAGTTACAGTGCCTTTCTCTTTAAATATACGTCTAGCCCTTTTCTATTCACAGATTATCCATTATATTCCTTTTGTTTGAGGTTCGTTGCCTCTACCATTACCTAGAGTAATGAAGGCAGCTAGCTGCCTAGAGACCGTTATCAACACAATAGCTCAAGATAACGGTCTCGGGCAGCGAGCTAAACAAAAGGAATACCATGGACATTCTAGAAACACTATGGAAAGGATCACAACATACATGTAGAATCTGAGTTGGTTACTAGTCTCAGATAGAATTTTGGAAAAATGCATTTACAGCTCGATTAAAATGCAAATGTTACATGGCAAGAGAAAATTATAGAGGGCTCATGCAGTCCGTATAATAATAATTCATATAACACCACTGGTGCTCAGTTAGATTTATGCAAATTAAAGTTTAATTAGCATAACGAAGTAAAGATTCATAAATAAAAAGTAACCGTTTCGTTGAATGTAAACTCAGTACATGTATATAAACTTGCCATTGGTTTTTAGAAGGGAATCTGCCTTTATCCTTGCCCGACCCAAAAACGCTCAACGGTCCATGCAAATTAGTTGCTAGGCAAGAACCCCCGGGATACTACCCGACCAGGGGAGCTTCGCAAACTAACCTGCGGTACTCATTACAAGTCAAGAGGCTGGGAGTGCAAAGCCTTACTGTGACCTACCCATAATGGGGAGCACCATTGGACACAACGTTACTAGGTCTTTCAAATATCTGCTTATACTCACATTTTCTAAGATATAAATTTCATGGTGTTGAAACAGATTGTAGTCCACGTTGACAACTCTATATAATTTGCATTATTCATTAATTATTTGAATAACAATGGTCACGGGGTGAATAAACTCCAGCGGATTAAAGCAAGTGAATAACCTACCAAACCACTTCAAATACAATTGTCAATTGAGATCAATTCTGTATTGATTTGATTAAATCACTTGCATTTGTCATTAAATAGACTCTCACGCAGGACACATGGGAAGAATATTACACTATCTCGAGGTGTTTTTATTTTGGGAAAAAAACACAACTTTAACAAAATAATACATCCGTTTTTCCATTTTGTTTTTGGAAAATGAATACACTTTTACAACAAATTCGTTTATTTTTGCTCGCCGTATATGTAAGATAAACGGTTCAAAACAGACCATCACCATAGATAATCGGTGTCTTGTTGAGGTATGGTTCGCATGTTAGTCGCTCGGAAGGCTCGACCCCTTCGGGGTCTCGCCTTCCGAGCGAACATGCTCTCTCATACCTCAACAAGACACCGATATCTATGGTAATGGTCTGTTTCTCACCCTTTATCTACTACATATAATAGAGACACTAGAAAGTGTAACGTTTTCTTCTATTCGGCATTCTTTGTTGAAGCAGGGGTCAGTATTTATTCAGTAGTCAGTCTTGTGCTGATAAGTGCATTGTAAGAGGTACGACGATTTACCAATGATTCATGTAGCGAGGACCAACATCACCTATCAACCCATCAAATTTTACCTCGCCACTGAGAAAAAATTAAAATTACATCTTTCATTGGTACATAAAAATACATTTGCAATGAGCATACACCGCCTCACCTCAAAGTGCTAACTACTATCGGACTAATTTACTAAGTGTGATAATTGAGTGTTGAAATGCTTACTTTTCCGTTTACATCATAAGTCACTTTGTTGAGTTCTATTTGAATCAAGTATTTGATCAATAGCACTGATCCTGTTAGTTGAGTGTCACGTTCTTAAGTCATCTGATAAATGCATGGAAATTACTAGCCCGCTACGTGTTTGAGGTGGTCTGGGCAAGATGGACCTCTTTGAAAATATCTTAAAGAAATCTAAATGATAATTTTCAACGTTTCAGCAGCTTATACATTTCCTATCATGGGACAAGTGTACATTTTCATTTGTCATGTGTTTGGGAAATCCATACATATTTTTGGTGTTTTTTTAAAAGACTTTTTTCTCGTAGACTTTGTTAACAAGCGAGATGATGTTTACTTTTAAAAAATACTCATATACATAATGAGGTAAAATCTGGGCTATGATTGTTGAATGGAGGTTATTTTGCTATTGAAATAGGAGTATTTTAGGTCATAGTATATTAAAGTGGACACCTTGTGCATATCTATCTCGGATTATTTTACGTTTTGGTCAACAAACTATGTTCAAATTTTAAAAAGATATAACAGGTATATCAAACTCCATTGCAACAGGGCACATTTGCAAGAGTGCATTCACATGCTGCAAATAGGCATTTCAATCTGAGATAGTTCGTTGTGGTTCACAAAAATGTTGACATCAAAGAATGTTTCAATAAAAACCCAACCCAACTCATCGTTTCTGCATATTAATGTGCATGGCATGTCAGGTGATGTTGAAGCCTCGGTATTCCGATCCGAGGGGCCAAAATCGTGATCATTGTCAAATTTGTCTCAGTTAGAGGAGAAAGAGCATTCATAAAGGACTGATTATGTTTCCAAATTCCATCCCTGTATCCTCTTTGAAATTCTTGCTTTAGAAATATTATTAAATTTAGGCAAAATGAATCCAAATCTAAGGCACTTGGTAAATATTAATATTCTTAACTTACATGAATATCAGCACCAGGCCCTGGACCACCCATGAACATCCAGTCTAAGGCACTTGACTCTGATGTAGGTGGTATAAAGTAAGGTCTCTCGTAATGTTTTCTTAGTTCTGTTTGGACGCGCTGATCACAGTTACTCCTGTGTGAAGAAAACAAGAACACAAATGGAATGCTATTAATTAATCATTTGTAATAGCTACTTACAATAGATTAAATGAAATTAAGAACTTCCAAAGCATCGGAATGATGGGGTGTCCAAAGAGGCTTGACGGGGCCGGGCTATTACCTTTTACACTGAAAACAAAAGGTTTGAAACATTACTTAGAAATTACATTACACAAAATGAGTAAATACATGAACAAGGTAATCCATTACATAAAAATGTGACACGATCTGGTCCATGGAGGCCAAAGGAGGAATTTTTGAGAATTGAGTTACTGTAATTATTACATTATACATACAATAGGCTATCATTTACTGAAAACACCAAATGTCTAGCATACTTAGTTCTAAAGTTATGACATTTTTTGATGTGTATTTTCTTTTGTATTTTATTGTTTTTTTACTCCATATTTTTACCTTTATCTCGGTTTCAAATTTGCCGCCTTTGGTCCCCATGGACCAGATCGTGTCACAAATTAACATTGTGCAACATCGCTATTATGTTTGCTTTTAGTGCGGCGTACACTGTAGCAATTCTGTTTGATCAATAATATCTAACATTGAGACATGTCTCCAAAAACAGAAAACATACGAAATAGAAGCAAGTGTCTTGCCTGATGTCAAGATCTCACAGACATCCAACGGAGCTGCTTTTGAGATCCTTTCCAAGTAATACAGACTCGCGTCTCTGTTCAACACATCTCACTCAAACTCACGTAGCCATAATTTGCAACACCTCTCTGAAATGTAAGATACGTTATTTGAATCCCAGAATTCATTTTTACATAGATGTGTGGTATTTACCTATTACCCTACAATACGCAGACACAATATTGTATTGATCAGAATTCTTTGCAGTATACCATTCAATCAGGGACAATATAATTCAACACAAGCGTCACAAATTGCAATTCCATTCCCTTGAAAAAAACCTCCTGTACAAAAACTTCATTGATTTGTTGCATTTCATCAAGAAAACAAGATGTATAAAATGAGAGAGAAGATATCCAAATTAGAATCAACAATCTACTTTACCTAAGTAGTTTTTTAGTTTAATAAAAAGTGACAATTTCTTATGAAATAGTTTTCATCTTGATAATCGTAAACCCATTCCATATGATTAAAATTCTTATTTCTTATAATCCATGTATTTATTAATATATTTTTGTTCTTGGTATTTTGACAGGGACATCTTGGCATTTATTTTCAGATGTTTTCCCGTTATTTTTAGGTTAGGCTTACTTCAAGATTAAAAGATTAAAAGAGATTTTAATCTAAAAATTTAAAAATTTAAAATTTAAATTTAAAACTTTGGTACCTTTCAGCAAGACTTTAGTTTAACGTGGATTAAAGCCTATTATGATATATTTGCAGGGAGTTACCAATATCCATGAATCTCTCATGCTATAGCTGTCTCTTCCCTCTGCACTCTCGCTCTCTCATCTATCTCTCCCTCTCTTTCTCTCCAAACCTCTTTTTCTCTTTCTACTTTCTTCTGTCTCCCTCTTTCATCTCCTCTGCCTTCTCCTCTTCCTTTTATTCTCTCTCTCACTCACTCTTCTGTTCTGTCCTTTAATTCCACTGTCTTATCTCTCTCGTTCTCTCTCTCCCCCTCATCCCACATTTCTGCCCCAAACTAGAGGAGTTAAAAGCATCTTATGTTATTAATGCATTAAATTCAGGACAAGTGGTTTATTTAGTACATAGGGGCTGTAGGTCTCACCTATTTGTAATGTTATTATTTTCATTGTGGTCGCCCGAGACATTCATTTAGGTTCTCTTATGAGCGTTTATTCAGTTAATGTTTTGAGAGCCGAGTCTACATTGCCCTTGAGTATTTGAGTATTTATGTCTTCACTAAATGCTTGCAGAGTTGCCGGGGAGCAGAGAAATACACAAACAAACAAAATAAATGTTATTTCTTGTCCATTAGAGGCTCTATAAATTCCTTTAAACTTACAATATCAAATTAAGTTCACGTTAAGTTTTATGATAATCAATGAAATAATTAAAATAATATATCACTTTGATTTTGAATCAAATAATGACAATCATTATACGACGTACATATAACCTAAATTTGGAAACTTTTTTTGTTTAAGTTTTCATTCTATTTTGTTTAACAAAGCAATCAAATACTGCCCTTTTGTCTCATTTTACCATACCTGACTATATTTTACACAGTCACTGTTTTACAATGTAATACATCAGTCGCAGGTGACGGGATAACACTTAAAGAAGTTGATTACATTTCTTCAGATCAATCGTTTTCCTCATCTCACAGAGCTTTGAATTGTGCATATTTAATTACGAATATACTTTATTTATACATAATGTAATGCAGCTTCATGGTTTCATTTATTTCAGAAATGTATTAAATATCACCCAGCTGAAAACTGAAGGTATAATAGGTTTGTCTGGTTGACCAGATTAAGATTAAATCTTAATTTCAACATAATCAGATGACTGGGAGTTTACACAATTTCTTTAAATATCAGCATATCATAGATATCATAGATATGACATAGTTTTGTATCCGCAGTATGCTTGCACACTTTGAGAATATAAAAGCCCATTATTGGCTTTGCAAATTGACTGATTCACATGTACTTCTCTTTATGGGTATACGATGTATTGTTGGTCGAAGCAGCTAAAACAAAAAGTAGTTCGCAGCATCTTGCGAATGGTAGTGAGCTTTAGCAAAAATTGCATTGCTCAATTCGTAGCGAGCGTGTAGAAGAATTCAAATATCACAGATATACTTTTGTAGGTCCTGTGGTTCTTGAGTTATGTCGTAAAGAGGGCTGAAACAACAATACTTTTGTAAAACGTACGTAACTCATTAACAACAATAAATTAAGCAAGTTTTCAAAGTATATGATTTGTAGAATGAACTTTTGCAAAAAAACAAAGTGTTATTTTTCAATAATATATTGATTCAAATAATGAAATATTTCGGCGTAAAAATGGTGTAATAATCGGATTAACTATCACAGCAATTAGGCCAATCAAATTAAATAATCACCCACCATTAATTGTCACAGAAACCAATTAATCACCATTCATTTTAGAAAAGTGTATTAAAGAACACATTAAAATTCTCCGAAAGTCCAAGTCGTGCCTAATTTGCATTAATCCAAAATGGCCGCTTATGCAGGGGTGAAATTTAAAATTTGGTCAATTGTTGTTAAAACCATTCCAATGTATTTCTTTCGTCGTAAGGATTCAGAAAAGGTATAGTTTGACCTATCTCCGATTCTTGAGTTATGGGGAAAAGGTCAAAAACGTGTCATAACACATATCTCTCATGAAATAGCTTTAAGGGGGTACTACACCCCTGCCCAATTTTGTGCCTATTTTTGCATTTTTCTCAAAAATCATAGCGTATTGGAGACAAGTAAGATATGTATATTATATTGTTATTTCACTCCAGCAAATTTATTTCAATTCTATTCCGATTCAATTCTTTCTACACCTGGAGTCTTGCTATTCAATTCCAATTCAATCCACCTTGCTTTAGAATTAATTCAATTCGATTCCAATTCACTTTTTCATTTTCAAAATCATTTCAATTCAATTCCAATCCAATGCAGTGAAATTAACAGCTAATCAATTTCAATTCAATTCTGAGCATTCATTTCAATTCCAATTCAATTCCAATTCCAATACAGTTGCAGTTTATGTTAATTGACCAAAGGCACACTGCAAAAACTGTGTCTAGAGATCGAACTTTTTTTCTCTTCAATTTGTAAACACATGTAAAATCTAAACACAAATGTCAAACTTCAAAACTTCAAGTGTTTAGTATTTAAACCCAAGGCATCAAATTACTAAACATGTTTAGCATTTAGACATATTTACAAATCAAGGACAAGATGGTGTATAGAATATATGGTGTTTAATATCTAGACACTGTTTTTGCAGTGCATGTTTTACTACCAATTTTAAAACACTTGAGTCGGCAACACAATATCAAAATCAAGTACACTACTTGTCACAACACAGTATTTCAGCAGAAGATACTTTATTGTTATGTGAACTCACTTTTCAGTTATTCCTTCATGTAATTTTACACAAAATTAGGGTTAGTTTAGGGTTAGGATTAGGGTTAGGATTAGGGATAGGGTTATGATTAGGGTTAGAGTTAAGATTAGGGTTAGAGTTAGGATTAGCTTACACGAAATAATTACATGAAGGATCGACCCACTTTTCACATTCAAACAATGCGAGTGATCATTGACCTCTGGGTCCTATTTTATGAAACTTTGGTACTTCTTAGTTCTTAGGTGACTGACTTCTTAATATTTGTCTTAACTTCTTGTCCACATGCACATTATTTTTTAAACTTAAGGTATGTGGTACGATCGATAATGGGACCCTGTCCCCATACTGACCTCAAAGATGTCAAAATCAGGGTTTTGATACTATTATAGATAGCCCCTACTTGTCTCCTGCTCCTCCTAAGATTTTACACCCAAAATCCTTGTACTTTTGAAAAAGTGTGAAAAAGCTGTCAAAGATATTTAGCATTTTCTTCATGGTTTTTTTGTGAAGAATTTGTTCACATGTACAATGACTTTTGAGCATAAAAATTAGGAGCTTGAGAAAAATAGGGGCTTTATATTAGTGCCAAAAGTTTGAGATATTTGACAAGTTGGGGTGATCTCATACTCACATTATTGATCATATCAAGCAATTTAAGACATTGGAAATGCTAAGAATCAATTTGCATCATACAGTATTAGAAGATATTATTGTTGAACATAGATAGAACCTATAATTTTTCCACATGACGAGATATTCTTCTGAAGAAGAACTCCAAAAAAATCTCAAAAAGTATGAGAAATGATATCATACTTTTAATTTTCTTCAATATATATATATTTTATGCTATCATTTTTAAATGAAAGCTTTCCAGAATACTTAGTTGCAATATGTTTTGTAACACTTTATGTTTATGTTTTGTACCAGTTTATGGTGACTACTGTTTCTTTTTATTTATCATGTTTTGAAAGGAGTGATATGGAATCACAGACATCTGCTTGTGAATTGAAATGCTGAATTGAAATCAAAGCTGAATTTCATTTCAATTCCACTTCATTCGTCATCACACAACATGATTTCAATTCCAATCCAATTCAATTCTTCATTGCTCACGATGATTTCAATTCCAATCCAATTCAATTCATGCCCAAGTCCACTCATTTCGATTCCAATTCAATTCCAATGCATTGAAATGAAAATCGCCCAAAATTCATTTCAATTCAATTCGATTTCAATGCATTGAATTAACATTAGAAACTATATTATAGGGGCAAGGACTACAACTACTGCACTGGAAATTTTATTTCAGCACAGACAACAGTTGTGGAGTTACAGCTCAACTTACCGTACTTTGCCTAACCAGACAGTCCATGCCAAAATTGTTACTACACCTTTACATTTCATCGAATCTCTTTTTGATGTCTGTCATTTTGAACATCACACTTGAAAGATGTATGCTATGTAGAAACTTTATTTTCCAATTTCATAATTTGCATATTATTAGCATATTTGCAAGAAAAAACATGAAAATCAATAAATACCTATATTTTTCACAATTTCAATATTTTATTAGAAATTAAGCATGTAGGCCGTTTGTTATGACTTGATGAATGAAGCTGTTAAAGTAGATTTTGATATTTTTGCTTATTTTTCCCTTTTTCCCCCGAAATGTGTAAAAATCAACATTTTTTGGATGACCTATATTTTCTTTGAATATTTATCAAATTTCTTAATTTAGGTATAATACAGTGCAGAAAAAGATGTCAAAAAAATCTGTTAAAACAGATTTCCAATAAATTGTTCCATTTTCCATTTTGGGTTAAATACTCAATTTTCATGCGCGGGATATTTGAAACATTAAATGAAAACATGTCCATTGCACTTTTTCCTCGAGATGTAGTATAATATCAAGGTTACGGATATATTATAATCCCTTCTTATCTTCACTGATCCATCAGATACCTATTGTTATGAATGATCAATGAAAAGGTTCAGAACTGGGCTACTAATGGTCTGTCAAGTATCTATAGTTATTTTCATGACTGTGTCAACTCAAAAATCATGCAAGGTCGAATGTAGGAAAAGTATGATCAGTTGAGCTGTACAGTCAAAAATGAGGAAAACCAATATTTAATCAATAAATCAATAACTACTTACTTTGAGTTGCCGAATTTTCAGTACAAAAGTTGTAGTCCTTTCCCCCAGCGCTCGAAATAAGGCGCGTCCTTGCGTCAAATACCCGTGGAAGTAGGCGCGGACCCGCAAATTCCCTACGCTACGGGTCCGCATGACCCGTAAAAATTGAACCAAGCAAAGAGCAGAAATCCTAGTTTTGTTGTTCCACTGGAAAATCTGGTCCACATAATAGGTCCAACTCCTTAAGTTCACTTTCATTTTAGTTTCCCATCAAGTTTTCAACCCGGGTTGTCAATTTGTTACAATCTAAACATACCGTGATCGCCGTAGCTAATTCTCTCTCTTGAAATTTCAAAGGCATGGGTCCGGCGTTGGACCCTTGAAAATTATGGATGGCGGAAACCTTCAAAATACGCCTAAGAATACGCCTAAGAATACGCCTAACCTTAGACGTCTAAGATGCAATCTTAGACGTCTAAGATGCAATCTTAGGCGTCTAAGAATTTCGCGGCAGACTTAAATCAACGAAACACAGGACCAGAAATCCCAAACAACCAATCATCTTAGGCGTATTCAATTATTGACCAATGAAATCTTAGACGCCTAAGATTTTACACGCCTAAGAATTCTTACACGTCTAAGATTGATATTTTAGTGATGGACGGTATCACCAATGTGATTTTCTCTGAGGACTTGCAACAAAATTGATTAATTGGTTTGATTTTATTTTCGTTGGTTTGGTGTGCTGTTTTGGTGTGGCTAGTAGTAGTCAGGTATTAATGTTGATGAGCATGATGACGGCGACGACGACGACGACGATGATGATATGATGATGATGATGATGATGATGATGATGATGATGAAAATTAATACACAAACAACAAAGAGGAACAAACATGCCTAGCATATATTTATATACCTCCATGATTCTATTTTTTAACATAGAAAATTTGACCTCTTGTCTTCTTGCACTTTGCAGACTGAAATTATGCATATCTGATCTCTTCAATTATAAAAGACGATTTGGCCTTGGCCTGGGGGCCCGAAGTTGGCGAAAATATGTCACACGCTGTTCGAATTATAAAGACATAGTTGGTTGACCTTATAATGTGTGTGCAGTAATAACTTGACCTGTGTAACTGTATAACTTAACTGTGTATTTTGGCTCAGTCATAGCATACGTGTTAAGAAAAAACATACATGAAAAGTGAGCAGGTTGACACCATAGACACGTGCTCTTTGTTTAAACATTACAAGTAACATGAGTGGCAAACATTAACTCTAACGCACAGCGTCCGTTGTACGTTTTGATCGAATTTGCGATACCGGCCATCACTAGTCACGGTCAAATGGTCAATCTTAGACGTGTAAGAATTCTTAGGCGTGTAAAATCTTAGGCGTCTAAGATTTCATTGGTCAATAATTGAATACGCCTAAGATGATTGGTTGTTTGGGATTTCTAGTCCTGTGATTCGTTGATTTAAGTCTACCGCGAATTTCTTAGACGCCTAAGATTGCATCTTAGACGCCTAAGAATGCATCTTAGACGTCTAAGATTGCATCTTAGACGTCTAAGGTTAGGCGTATTCTTAGGCGTATTTTGAAGCTTTCCGCCATCCATAGAAAATTGGTGAGGACCCTTGAAATTTCAAAGGCAAGGGTCCAGAGGACCCTTGGATTTTTTTTCTTATTTCGAGGCCTGCTTGCCCCTATAATATACATATCCCAGCAAACACAAAAACGTTTTAAAAACGTTTTAAATAAGTTATATTTTGGCTTTTGGTTTAGGTAAAAATGTTTTAATAACATTAAAATGTCGGGTTATATAAAGGTCATGAAAACGTTTTAAAACCTTTTGTACGAAAACACACTACAGCAATATTTTTAAAATGTTTTCAAACTGTTATTGTAAACTATTTTTGCAAACATATGTGGCCAAATATTTTGTCAACACTTAAATAACATGATGTTAAAATAGTTGCATCCAGCAAACACAGAAATGTTCTTAAAATGTTTTTTACAAAACGTTTTAATAACATTTAAATGTCGGGTTTATATAAAGGTCGTGAAAACGTTTAAAAACGTTATTGCAAATATTTTGGGCAATCATTTTTCACAAAATATTTTTTTATTTTTTAAATAACATTCTTTTTAGAATGTTTTGTATCAAGTTTTCATAACTGTTTTTGGAATGTTATTAAAACGTTTTTATACCCTTTATATAACCCGACATTTAAACGTTTTCTGTAAAACATTTTCTGTTTGCTGAGCAGTAGATAATCAAAAAATGTTTTTTAATTTATGAAAACATTTTATACCCTTAGTATACCCTTTATATAACCCGACATTTAAACGTTTTCTGACAACCTTTTATAACCTTTTGCGAATGATGCCGAAAACGTTTTGTGTTTGCTGGGATCTTACTTGTCGCCAATGTGCTATATCTTTTGAGTAAAATGCAAAAATACTCACAGTATTGGCCAGGGGTGTAGTAACTTAACTTGTAAACCAAGATAAATGATCAAATTATATTACTCAGGGCACATACCAGTATACACTGCATAATTAATTTGAAACACTTACAATTTTGACCAAAAGTGACATTTGGTTAAAATAAGCGCACAATATATAAAACTAAGTTCCATAGAAGCTGAAACATTCTTGTCAGAGCAAAATATTCAAATCATTGCAACAAATTGCTAATACTTATGACCTTTGCTAAATATAACACCATACTCAGAAAAAAACTTACTTGTTCTTTCGCTAAAAGCATGTTGAATTAAATCCATCAGAAATCCATCAGAAAGAGATTAAATTAGCAGCAAAAATCCTGCATGATTGATGACTCTTTTATGTTAGACTCCTTCCGTGTATATGTTGACTAAAATTGATTGGATGTGTTTTTGACACAATACTCAGGAAACGAGTCGTGTAATGGCATAAATTAGCAGCACACAATAACAGCCTATGCGTGCCTATACAGGCTGTATGACTTGCATGAGTGATTATGATTGTAAATTGATAACCAGGGGTTCCCAAAGCAACGTGTTTTCATCTCAAATTTTGACTGTAAGGTCCAGTCTATAATTATAGTCCAACGTTTTTGCATGTGTTTTTTGTTGCAGCAAATACCATTATTTTCTGCTCTCTGTTGCAACTTTTTTCTCGGCTACAAATGAATGTTTAACGTTATTTGGGCCTCTGTTCGGCTTCCTAAAATCTCGAAGTGCAACAAATATTTGCTGCAGTGGTAAATTACCTCTCCAACTGTTGTAACAGCAAAAATCACGCAAAATGACATCAACCCATATACTGGCCCTAAACCGCTAACAATTATTGTTGTTGTTGTTTTCTGTTGTTACTCATAAAGTCTTGTGACCAATATTTTAGCTCACAATTGCCAGGTCGAGATGTTTTTTGGGGCTAAAACCCATTAGGATGGACTGAACGTTAATCTTAATATGAAATCAGCTTTTTTTGGATTGTGTTTCACCTCCAAACAAGACGCAATTATCTGAGGGGCTGTGACTGTGATATTGTGTAGGTTCGGTCACTAGTGCATTTTATGACACAAACGCACTGAGTCTTTTTACACAAGTTTTGGTGTCTCCACAAAATGAACCAAAATGGCAAGATATGTAAGTTGCTTTGGCGCACAATTTAGTTTAGATTAAATTTGATAAAACAACAAAGATTTTACACTCATTATTTTAATTTTGACTCTCATTGTAATTTGAATTTCTGTTAATTCCTGCATTTGCAGGTATCCATTTCATTCATTTACTGAGGATGGGGACATAAGTGGGTTGGAGTTTATGTTCATCACTGCACATTTTTACTCTACTTTTCAAGTACTTTCATGGTACTGTGTGTTTACCTATACCAGAATACACCTGCAATACACAAATGTTCCAGTCAAAAACTACATCTCCTCAATATATACTATCTATTGCTGCAACTCATCAATCCTTGACCTATATCTTGGCAGTTAACAACCCTTATCTATCAAGTTTTCATTTGAAAAAAATCTTTTAAAAAACAATGTTGTGGGCCATAAATAGACAAACACCTTCCACACAGGTCTTCTTCTATGTGGTCTACATCACTAGATTTTTTTTTTTTTTTTCAAATGAAGCAAGTACAAAAAGTATTATTATTTGAAATGGTTTTGTGTACATGCACCCTGTTCATGTTTCACGGTGTATTTATTGTGCATACCCTTTTTGTGTGCATCACGCTGTATTTGTTCAAAAGTCCAGTAATCTAGCAAAAAGTAAAAGTGCAGTTTGAGGAAATTCAATCTGTTTGACTTCCTCCCTCTAATAGACTTCTTACCATTATGGGATGACGATGATGGATCATGGGTAAACACTCAGGGTTTATTGTTGTGCGCCAGTAATGGGTTTAACTATAGCTTCAGCTGCAATTTCAACTCGTGTGCTATTTCCAAGTTTAGTTATTATTAGTTAAACCCTGTTTGCTTATGCAATACGTAAATATATCACTGGTTTGGGGTTGTATCATATGAGGTTATGAAACTACTTTGATGGACGAGGTTATGTAAACCTCAAATGTATGAACAATGGCTTATTTCAGAGTTTTCTTCAACTTTATATTTAAAAAAAACATTTTCATCTAAAAGTACTGATAAATATTGTCGGTATAGTTTTAGCTTCGAATACAATACATAAATATATAATATCAAACAAAAACTAGCAGATATGGGTCGAAGCTAAACGCACAAGGACCTTGGGAAGCCTTTACAATGAAACAACAGATATCAAAATATGAAACACATCCTAATCCTAATACTTTCGTTGGACCTTATTGGTAACAAACAAACCTTTTATATTAGGTAACATGTTTTGGGAAAGGGGCAACATCCTACAATTTGCATATTTTCTTACAATTGCAGTCACAAATTTCAAAGACTTGATACAAGGTTTTTTATACATTCAAAATCTCGAGTATATTGGCTAAGATATAATTCTTAATTTTGATATTTTATGTTAATTTGTATAACTGATTATAAGAGAGTATAGAAAATGCGTCTGTCTAAATATAAAATGCATTGGGCAAAATTAGTCTTTGTACCATTGTTTGGGCTTGATCGTCACAGCACACAAAAAGAAGGCACGTCCTAAACACACATGGGCTTTTGTTGCATTTATTCCAAAAACATTATTGCCAGTTAGTTCAAAAGAACGGATTAGGATTGAGTTTATTTTTCATCTGGTAAAACAGAGTACTATTTGTTATCACCAAAATTTTGAAATTGGTATTTGGCAAATGGGCTAAAGCATTATGGACTGATGGAAAAAAAAGAAGAAGAGAAATCACGTCTAAAAGCAGTAGGAACTGTCTCTTTATGAAACTGTAAACTCACAGACTAGATTAGAGTATTCTCTAGAGGCCAGAGGTCAGACATTAGGATGCACCGTTTATTAGTAGTAGTAAGAGTATGAGCGGCTCACGCCGCGAATATTCTTACAAACTAGTAGCACCCACCAAAATGCTCGTAAAAGTGGGAGGTGTGCTCTTATAACCATCTGTCTTGGTCTCAAACTTGTCATCAACTCCAATTTGTTTATCTATAAACCTGTCACCAACTGCATTTCCTTTACCTTTCACAAGAGTTGATCTATTGCATGGGTCTGAGGGAGCAAGGTAGATGGTCATTGTATTTTCTTTCTTTCTTTCTTTCTTTCTTTCTTTGAAAATCCTAAACTATTATTAATAGTTTGTAAGGGTATCTTAGCTTAATCAACAAGGTACTTTCTTTCTTTCTTTCTTTCTTTCTTTCTTTCTTTCTTTCTTTCTTTCTTTCTTTCTTTCTTTCTTTCTTTCTTTCTTTCTTTCTTTCTTTCTTTCTTTCTTTCTTTCTTTCTTTCTTTCTTTCTTTGAAAATCCTAAACTATTATTAATAGTTTGTAAGGGTATCTTAGCTTAATCAACTAGGTACTTCAAACATGTTTCAAACATCAGTCAAATATGGTACATATCTGTTGTCACTGCTACTAATTGAACAAGAATGATCTGCTTTAGTTTTGTATGTGAGGTGAAGGACAGAGTAGTTGCCTTTGCAAATCCAAAAGGGTATTGGTTTTACTCACCTATGTTTACAACATCAATCTGTCTCAAAATTAAGTATGTCACATATCTGTTGTCACTGTTCATATTGCATTGTACAATTTGTGTATGGGAAATTATAGCACTGCTGGAAAAGGGTACGGTGTGCTACTAGGAGAGATATTGAATATGCCGTTGATTTCACAAACCTTACTCTGATGGGAAATGCAATGCTTTTACTGAGACTGGTGTGATTTGTTTTTGTATGTCATACGGGATATTGGTAAATATTGAATTGGCAGGGACATGAGGTTTTCATAAAAGAAAGCTTCTGTTTGTGCAGGTATTTTTCTTAACTTGTATGAGATTGTAGCTATTTGTGCACTTTTCTATGAGATGTAACCTTGCAGCGGTAGTTAGTATGATGTGCTCTGTGTATTACCTGCCCACCCAGTTCCAAGGAATGCACTCGGGGTTTTGTGGGATTTCGTGAAGCCTAAAAGCCCTTACCTAATGTTTACACCATAAGCTTCTCCATGACTGTTTTTTTTTCTGATGTCTGTACACTAAAGATTCTCCATGGCTGTATTTCATTTAGCTATGCATCACGTGTTTTGTTTGATATCACGTCATCACAAAAATAGATGATAATTATGAATAATTAATTATAACTGAGAAATTAGCAAATGTTGACACAGTTTCTTGTTTCAATAACTGACTGATGCAAAACGCACTGAAATGTCACTAAATTAAAGACTACTATTGTTTGTATACTGCTAGAACTCATTTATGAAGTTGAATATAAGCTTTTATTATTTTGGAAATTAGGAAATTAGCATAAAAGAAGATGGTGCACTTCTATATTTTGAAATTTTCTATTTTTTTTTTCTAAATACGATTTATTCCAAATGATCGTTTTTATCTAACATGCTTTGTATGGAATTAAAGAATAAAGGTCCATAGAAAAGCGTGTTCAAATAAACGACCCTTCAGAAATTAAACAATAAAAGCTTCGGAACAAGAACATTCTGCCTGATCGCCAGGAATACTTGAAGAGTGCTATATTAATATAATGGCCACGTGGTTACCCAAAGTAGAGACATGCATTAATGCAGAGTCCAAACATAACTGCAGAATTGTAGATTTTACTCAACGTACATTGAAATCTACAGGCCACCTTGAGCACTTGACATTCATGTTCTACGGCTATTGGCTTCATTTACGTTATCACTTCAAATCAAAACCAAGGTTTACTTCAGTGACCAGTACACTTCTTATTCATTGGCTCAGCTGAAGTGTTAAATTAAAACACTATAAAGCACATTGATGATAACCATTAACCATAACCAATGTTTACATCAGTGACCAGTATGCTTTTAGTTCACTGTTTATTTTTTTTCTCAAGTGTTAAACAAAGCACTATCAAACACATGTGAGAATTTACCCTGCAACTGTGCTCCTGGATCATAAGATCGTCTGATTTGTGATTATGCGCAATATTAAAAATGTGCCCCAATATCAGAATATTGTGAATCAGGAATCAGGCTATTTATAATATGTGTGTACATATTTCATACAGAATTAGCGTTTTAATGAATCTATGAGTTTATTTGATCATTGTAGAGATACTTTGCAGACATTCTAGTTGCAGACATACTATAGCTACCAAGCAATCTGTGTAAGCATTTGTATCGCATCGTGTTTGAACAGACTCATGATACATGACATGTCATATATCATTGTATCCTGTCATGACCTAGAATAAATAGCTCGAAATGCTGCTCCATAATACGTTTTTACCAATATGATACTATTCATTGGTAACGTTTGTGAACAAAAAAGTGGACATAATTGCACTTATTCTGGCCCAGATTCCTTACACGAGGTAATGTAATAATAAGGAGTTTGTTGGTCCAAGTAACATTAATAATATCAGTGATAACTGTTTTCTGTCGCGTAAATAATGAAGTAAATTAAACTTAACCCCCACTGGAAATATTTGCCATTATATGTTGGGTTCTATGGGGATTTAATGTCACAATCACGAAATTACTTAAATTAAAAAAATACTCTATAATCAAAGAAATACAATGAGTTCAACTAATAATAAATTGGGACACATGTAACCTTACAAATATGTCAAAAACATAAAGTTTAAAGAAATGACCAATTTCATTTCAAAATACTGTACACACTATGGCATTAAACTTTGCATATGAAGCAGCATCCTATATGCTCAACAAAAGGCCCCTCGTTACGAGGACTTCATGTCAGCACAAAGCAGCTATATTGCTTAGCCTCGCCTCTCAAGAACCCAGTGTTTGCTATTACAAATGAGCATATTGATTACAGGAAACCAACCACTAAACGAATGGTTACTATGGAATCAAACTGAAACACAATCTGCTGACCAGTGTCAGGATTTCTTGATAAGATTGACATTGAACCATCACACTTGTAATGGTGTTCTAAGATATCTTACGTTAATATTCTCACAGCTAATGACATACATTGTACCTCTATTTAACAAGCATACAAGCTTATGTTGAAATACCATGCAGCTAAGGGTCGTTACTAAGTGACGTTGTAGTACACAACTGAGTGCAGGGTTATTAACCGTGTGAATACTGAAATAAGGGAGACGTCTTTTGTTCTTAGAAAGTAATCTACATTCATAAATAGAGTATATGTTGTGTGGGGCAACAGGACAGAGGACAAAGAAAAATAAACATAGTTTTTATGGCATCTTTATATTTTAACTATATATAATAAATGTAAATAGTGAAGAAGAAGGCGGAATAGATTTACAATAAATGTAACTAAAATACAGTTTTATCAGGGGTAGATAGCAACATACTATAACAACGGTATAGCGCTATCAGTAGTAGCTAGCAACTCACTACATAACATAAATATACAAGCTGTTTCAAATGTTTGGTACCCATTGTTTTTATGTTATTGACAAGCCTAAAGCATTAAATCCCCTTGAAATGCCCAGGATTTATAGTTTTATGACCTTTCATAGCATTTATCTGTAAATAATGTAGCTCCTATGTTGCATTTTGTTGTGGTAGTCTTGTCCACAATTACTGGAAAGTGATGGGTACCATCATTTTGATACATCCTGTAGTGCTATCAGGCGTAGATAGCAACTTACTATAACATAGCTATAGTACTAGGGGCAGATAGCAACACGACACACTATTACATATAGCACTATCAGTAGTTAAAAGCAACTAACTATAATAGCGCTACCAGTAGTTGATAGCAAGTCACTAAAACATATAAATAGTGCTATCAGAGGTAGATAGCAACTCGCTATAACACAGATATAGTGCTATAAGGGGTAGATAGCAACACATTATAACATAGATTTAGTGCTGTCAGTAGTAGATAGCAACTCACAATAACATAGATATAGTGCTATCAGGGGTAGATAGCAGCTCACTATAACATAGATATAGTACTATCAGGGGTAGATAGCAACATATTATAACATAGAAATAGTGCTATCAGGGGTAAATAGCAACATACTAAAATATAGATGTAGTGCTATTGGGGGTTGATAGCAACTTACCGTAACATAATTGCTGCCAGAGCCTTTGTTTAACTTTAATTAAACAAAACACAGACAAAAGGTATGCTCCTTATTTATTAAATACACTTGTTTGACCTTGTCAATTAATGAAAAAAGCAAATCTTAAAAACAATGTTGCTATTTTAATTATGTACACATGAAAAACAATAAATCAGCTGCGATACCATTCGGGGTGCTTCCAAACAAAATTATACTTGCACCACTAAAACTAAATTGCAAATTGGCAAAATGAAAGAGAGTGTTATAATAAAGAACATACTTTCACTGTTAAACTGTTAAGCAATTTCATGTCCTAATATAAGCATTGAGGACAATTATGTGATGATCCAGTTATTTGAAAAGAAAACATCACATGTCTGTCCTACCATGTCTAAAGATGGTATTTGATTACTTTATGAACAAACAAAATCACATCGTAATGACTCTGTGTTGTTTACTTGTACATATTACATTTTTACGTTAATACTTGATTAAAAACCACTTGTCTTGTCTCCCAATTAAATAGCAGTATCATGTCTTGTTCTTTATTTGCATCATACTTCATTTTTACTTGGAAGGCAGAAGTATAAAATGGGTGCCATTTTCTAAATGTCATTCCATGAATCAAGATAATCATAGCTACAGCCTGTCTCAAAAAAAATTGTGCAAGTGAAAAGCGCCCTCTTTGGCAATTACAAAATACCGTTGTGACATAATGCTTACATCTACGTCAAGGTCATAGTCCTAGCTCTCAAATACCGTTTGTTCTGTTCAATTTGCTTTTTTTAATCTCGAGATATGTTTAGTTAACAACGAAAGGGTAAAATCACAATTGTGCCACTTTTACTAGGAATAGGGCTGTTACATGTAAATCAATGATAGCTGATGTTGATGCGTCTAACTCTAATACCACTCCCCCAATCGGGGCTCGTGCATTAGATGTATCAACATCAGCGCGCGTGCATTAGCTTCAATTTCAATGTTTAATTTCATTAATTTGTCAAATTGCATGAACTTGTCTAAGTTCATTAACCTAAAAGTGTGCAATATCTGTGTGTCTTGAGTGACACAAGAAAACTGTTTTTACAATGATATAAAATCATTGACATGCACATGTATTTCATTTTACAGCAGAATGTGAAATATTTATTTATCTTTTAATTTGTCGTAAGTGGAAAAAGAGAATTATTATAAAACTGTCAAAACAATCTTGTATTGTTGTGTAATTGATGCATTCTTTTGATTTCCAGAAGGAATTCTCGATAAACTTGATGCTATCATTGATTTACATGTACAGCCCTCTTCCCTATAGTAAAAGTGGCACAATTGTGATTTTACCCTTTCGTTGTTAAGTAAGCATATCTCGAGATTAAAACAAGCAAATTGAACAGAACAAACGGTATTTGAGAGCTAAGTCTGTGCCCCTGACGTAGATGTAAGCATTATGTCACAACGGTATTTTCTAATTGCCAAAGAGGGCGCTTTTCACTTGCACAATTTTTTTGGAGACAGGCTGTATATATGACGTTCACACACATGCATATTGTGACAAAATCAATGGCTTACATTCCAAAACTTCCGGTCAATTTTTTAATATGTTTTGTACACAGAGCTATTCTCATAGATAAAGTTATTACTCTTCACTAAGCCAATGCAATAACATAGATCTAAAGCATGTTATTTTGGTTTCTTCTTATCCATTCTACTTTGTAAAGGTTAATATTTATATCTATAGTTTTGGTACCAAATCAATTCTTGATATTTCCTATGAATCTTATAATTATGTTGTGCTTCTCATCTTCTATTATTATCATTTCTATTTAAAGTATGTAATAAAGTATACAATCTTTGTTGATAATCTACAGATGACACCTTTGAGCTAAAGTACCTTAATCAAAATTGGCTATTCGTGGCTATTTCAAATTACAGTAATAATTAGATTGATATTAACAGAGAGCTCCATGGATAAAAAATAAAATAACAGATCGATGATACAGGCCAGTATTATAAAGGCGGTTGTCAAGTCTCAGAAATGCATTGAGTAAAAGAGCTGTATATTAGCTTTATAAGATTCCTTGACTCTTTGTCTTTCAAAATAGGTATACTTTTGTTTGCTGTGTATGTAAATGTTATATTTAATTTCAGGAACTTTTACTTTTCTGACTTAATGCATTACTCATATCCTCCATAACAAATGTATTAAATATGATTTTTTTGTAGTGTATATTTGAACAGAAAATAATCCTACTCAGGTAAACAACTTTCTTGGCAGTATTTTGACCAAATCCTTTGATTTGTTTTCTTTTGTAGCAACAGAAAATGTTCTTATTAGAGATGTCTGTATTACTGTAGCAACCATGTGCTCATTAGAGGAGTATGTATTCAACAATGTAACAATGTAATTCAATCCAACGAGGACAAAGCAGGCAATTTGTAAATTACATTATCATCATCAACTTATACAATAACCAAGCTTGTTGTTGACATCACTACACCCCCTAATAACACCCATGTGTGCTCATTAGAGGAGTATGTATTCAACAATGCGACCCAATTCAATCCAACGAGGACAAAGCAGGCAATTTATAAATTACATTATCATCATTAACTTATACAATAACCAATCTTGTTATTGCTGACATCCCTACACCCCCTAATAACACCCATGTGTGCTCATTAGAGGAGTATGTATTCAAGAATGTAACCCAATTCAATCCAACCAGGACAACGAAGACAATTTGTAAATTACATTATCATCATCAACTTACACAATCGCAAAATATACTATTGCTGGAATCCCAATATCCCTAGCATACTACTATTTGGTTGCAAAATTGTGGCCTTTTAAAATGCCAAATTTGTATGTGTATTGTTGGTTCCCTATTTTGCCTGTCAATTCCACAATCACTACATTTGGGCTTGTTGTAGATCACGGGTTTTATATTTCAGGCAAAAAGAGTGCATTGGTTTCAATATGTGTATCGTTTTTTATCTATATTTATCTGCAGAATCAAAAGAAAATTATAAAGACCAAAAAGTGTGTTATCTGAAATCCTTGCACACATTTCTTCAGGTAGGTGTTCCAAGAAAATATTAAAAAAATAAATAAATAAATAAAGAATTATATTTTTACCTTTGTCTTACATTTATTCATTGTTTTCATTCAATCATTCATTTATTCATTCATTCATTCGATCATTTATTGATTGATTAACTCATTTATTTCATTATGTTATTTTTACTTTTTTATTTATTTTTATTATTCACTATTTTACATGGTTTTTTTTATTAATTTATTTATTTAGAGTTTATTCATTACATATTTCTGATGCAAGGATAATAATGAATACATGCAAAATCAAATTCTTTACAAACGAAGACTAGACATGCACCTGATGTGGTTTTGTTTAATTCCAACAATTTTTCATCATCGCTGTCATCATCACTTTATTTCGCTCTAGGTCCTAATCCAAAAATGACCCTTAACATTTGAGTATCAAATAATATTATCTCCAGTGATGCTATCAAATGACAATAACACACAGAATTAAATTTTCAGCCCAAGTTACCGGTCAAATCCCGAAACAGTCACCCAATTTGCCTTCTAATCATCGGTTTCTATGTGACAAAAAATGATCACAAATAGCCCAATTGGGCTATAAATGTGCAGTTTCGGCAACTTGGAATTAAACATCCTGTTATTGGAAGCAATCCTAGCCAGCTGAGATTTGAATTGTGTTTAATTTACACACAATATAAATCCCAGCTGATTATAAAGCTTTTACAAAGGGCTATTGGATTATTTCGTGCAATATCATCAAGTAATTCTGAGTTTTCCCGAAATAAGATCCAAAAGAATTAAATAGCTAGCAGTGAGTAATTCAATATCTTATAGGCAGTTTTGTGCACACTATGTGATACCCATGCACACACTTTCTGATCTCTCTCTTTCCCTCTCAACTCTCGCCATCTCTTCCGCCTTTCTCTTTTCCTCTCTCTCTATCTCTCTCTTTCTCTCTCTTTCTCTCTCCCCTCTCTCTCTCCCTCTCTATTTCTCATTATCTCTCTCTATTTCTCCCTTACTCTCACTCTGTCTCTCTCAGTATGCCTCTGCTTCTCCTTCTCGTTTCCCTTTTCTCTGTCCCCCTTTCTCTATCTGTCTCAATGCCTCTCTTCTCACTCTCTCTCCCTCTCACCCCATACCCAAACCACACACACACACCCCAACACACCCCATATAATCACCGTCTATACCCAATAGTGTTGGTTTTATGATACTACTCCGAACCCAGGTATGTAACCAGCCTTGGCATTCCATGAGGGAAGCTCATTCACTGAGAATTTGGTCCGATTTATAGGAGTAAGAGCTTCCAAAAACGACTGATTCAACAAGAATTCTGTTCTTATTTCATCGGAATCCATTTTTCATAGTGAGCAGTTTGTGCCCCCTTCCCCGCTACCATCCGGTATAATCTGAATTTTTTGCACAATTATTATGTCCATGCAACTATTTACAGAGTGTCTCAACTTGTGTTTTTGTGTCACTTATCATTAATCTCTTCAAATAAAAACCAAATTACAGATCAACTGAATATTGTGATGTACCCTGTATAATCCTATGTAAAAATTAAATAGGGGAAGTTACCTTGCTAATCATGCAATAGCTTGTTGGTTAAGACTTTTCTGGAAAACCCCTATGATGGAAATAACAACATCATTAATCAAGACTATTTATGTCAAGGGGAAAATCCACTGATATCAGAATGTTGCAATAATGCACAATGGTCAGTGGTAATGTCTATTATTAGAACATTTGGGAAAATCCCAGATTGTTTGCTATAAAACATCTTGCTGGATTTAATTCTAGGCAGACCTGTATCGGTATGATTGTAATGTGAATGGATGTAGCTATAGCTCTCAAAAAAGAGTATTTAATGTTAACCAGTTATTCTGGATACTCAGAGAGTATTACAAAGTGTAGCCATGGAGGATTCCTACAGTGCTACAAGTTCAGCCTTTGAGCGATGAAGATTATGTAGATTGATCTCGTCAAGTGCGGATACCGTTGTTTGCCCACGGCAATTGTTTTGTCCTCAATGACAGGCTGAAATTATGGCTATTATTTCGGAGCTACGAAAATGGACCAAAGTAAGACATATGGTCTCACTGCGGATTGTGTCGGACTTTATGGAAAAGGTTATAATTATTATCATCTGGATACAGATCTGACAGGCTGCAATAGCCTTTATTATTGAGACAGTTTATAGTGTTGATCTGGGCTAGCTAGCCAATATGCTTACAGTCCAATTCCTTCAAAGAAAGGGAATTGCTAACCAGAAATATTTTACGTAGTCAATGCACTACTGCCTGCCAGTGTTTTCGGAGAAGATCTAGAATACATCAAAGAACGTACTTCTTCCAAGAAAGGAATATATATTCTTCTGCCGATTTGCTGAACTCTGGTTTTATGAAGCAACACAACTGTCAATACAAGTGGGGACAACTGCATCGCAGTCCTGCTTCCTGAAGATATTGTGTGAAAGGTGGAAATAGCACAATTTTTGGAGAAAGCAACGCTAGGAGTTAAGTTTGGATAAAGCAGCGCAAGGATTTAGGTGTTTGGAAAACGGTGCAAGGAGATAAGAGTTTGGAGAAAACAACGCCACTTTGTGTGAGGATTTTATTTGCAAGGATATTTATCAATGCAAGTGTACAAAGGACTTTGCTGATTTTCGCAGGGCAAGAGAATAAGGATATACATCAGCCGTCCAGAACATTGCAAGAACTCTTTATGATCACCAAGAAGACGAATGCTGGCTAAGTACTAAATAGTTAAAGAGTGATTATATTTGATTATTGTGTATGTGCATTTGTTGTCATATATTGTACCAATCATAACTTGCTTTCAATTAAAGACTTAGATTTTGTTTTGTGATTGTGATTTTGTGATTTTGGCCTTGAGTCAAGTACAACTCGTAACAATATTGATATTACATTGCTATTTAAATACCATGGTTGTTTGATTCTTATATGTATGGTCAGCCCACACTGACGGTAAAACTAAAGGGAGACACTGTTGCAGTGTCGGGGAGCTGAAAATTACCTTTGCCAACACCTGCAACCCCGTTGCAAAGAATCAGTATTTAACATGCTGTTTCTGGTGTTGGATTTCCCACTGGGTGCTCCTAGGTGCGGGCTGGTATTTTACCAGAGTGAGGGAATGAGCGCCCTCTGCCTCCCTAGCGCAGTTGCTGAACATGCCAGCTTTAGGGCGGAGGAAACCATCAGGTTCAACGGCCAGTATGTTCAAATGTCTTGGCCATTTATTTTGCTACTGTAATGATGTAGACAGTACAGCCAGCGACACAATCATGATGAGATATTGCTCCGTTCTTTATCCTTCTAGTTACTCATATTATGGTGTTCATGGCATTTGTTAGGTTAGGTTTAATACCAGGTCTTTCAAGAGCACTTGTGAGTTATGTTCCGGCCGGACTTTGTCCTTAAACTGCTGGAGAACAGTGCGGTAAGATCGGGTGCTGTTTTTCTGGTAGGGCTAGTTTAGTTACAAGGTCTCTTGCCATGAACATCAAAATTCCATCTAGAGTATTCTAAGGGGTCAAGGACGGTAGTGATTCTCTTCATATTGGAGTAGCCTATCCCAATGGCTCTAATTCTTCATCATGGGCAGCGCCAAAGGGCGGAAGAGGAAGATTCACTTCTCAACGGTCATTAGGCTGGTGTTGAACATGTCATCATTGGTCAACCTTCCAACACTGGCCAACATGTTCCAGATCAGGGGCGAACTACTGCATATTGGTAGATCTCGGCTGCTGTGTGTCCAGAAATAATCTGAAACAGGGCTGATAACCCGTAAAGCTGCTGGGACTGGACCAAAATAATTCCCAGGATAATTTATGATTACGAAAACTACAAGCAAATCTTCGAAAATACCGAGGGTAGATGAGCGGCAGTCTACTGTTGACTTCATGACGGACCAGTGGGAACTCGGCACACCATCACGAACTGTTGGCCCTGATTATTGTCGCCTGTCTACCTTCAAACCTCTTGTAATATCTACTTATAATGTCCGTACTGTAAATCAACAAGGGAAAATGCATCAGCTTTTCATGGGCTGTGCTGATGCAGGTATTGACATTGCCGGAATTCAAGAACATCGCCTCATTACACCAAGCCCAACCGATGAACTTTGGTCAGATGATAGGAACTGGGTTTTATTATTCAGTTCTGCTACCAAGCAAAGGCACGGAGGAGTTGGTCTGGTCATGTCCAAGCACATTCACAGATGTCTTAAGAGTGTTGAAGCTGTTTCCGAGAGGATACTATTTGTAACCTTCCATGACAACCCTCAGCTTAGCATCACTGTTGTATATGCACCCACTGAGTGCGCAGCATCTTCTGACAAGGAGGAATTCTATTCATCTCTATCTGACCACCTGGATGGTATGAAAAGGCACAACATCCATCTCATCCTCGGCGATTTTAATGCCAGAATAGGTACAGATAGTCATCTTTCCCATCCTTGGGTCATTGGTCCACATTGCTACCATGATTCAACCAATGACAATGGTGAGCGTCTGGTCAACACCTGCCAGGAGTACAATCTCAGACCGGCCCAGATGAGATTCCCGCAACCCAGGAACCGTCTCTGGACTTGGACCCATCCAGCTGGATCAACCCATGCACAGTTAGATCACATACTAATAAACAGCAAGTGGGTAAATTCTCTCCGAAACTGTCGAGCATACAACTCAGTAGAAGTGGACTCCGATCATCGTATTGTGAGCATCCGTCTAGCTGCCAGTCTGCGAACTAGCAAAGGAAAACCTTGCAAGAGACCAAAATTCAACTGGAAGAAGTTGCAAGATCCTGATACAAAGGAGGAATTTCAGCTGGAGCTACCAAACAGATTCCAGGTCTTGAGCATGGATGACACCACACCCATCTCTGATAGGTATGAGACCTTCGAAACAGCAGTTCGTGAAGTTGCTGAGAAAGTTATTGGAAAGTAGGAGCCATGCGGATTACCAAGTTGGGTATCAGATGCAACCATTAGATTTAAACTTGAAAGGGATGAGGCCAAAAAGCGGTACTCCATTTCAAAGTCTCGTCAATCTAGAGAAAGATGGAGGAACTTGAACACCAGCCTTAACAACTCTTATAAATCTGATGAGCTTGCTACCCTCAATAAGCAGATGGAAGACCTGAAGCTGGCCGACGAGATGGGGAATTATACCACCACCTGGAAAATTATATACTCGCTTTCTGGGAAGAACTCTAGGAAAGGGGTGAAAGTCAAAAAGAGAGATGGATCAGCTCCAACCAGTGACCATGAACTGCTTGAGGAATGGAAGGAATATTTTAGCTCACTCCTTAACAACGACAGTGGCACAGCAGCTTCAGAACTTCCTGCACCAGCTGTTGAAGATCTTCCTATTATCACTGAGCCCCCAACTCGTGAAGAAGTAGTCAAAGCAATAGCAGCCATGAAGACCAACAAGGCAGCAGGATTGGACTGTGCTATAACTGCAGAAGCACTTCAGGGAGGAGGGGATAGATATGATTGATATGATTCTCGAATTCTGTATGGAAGTATTCTCAACGCTGACACCGCCACGTCAATGGGTTACAAATGTAATCATTCCTCTACCAAAGAAAGGTGACCTCTCTCTCATGACAAACTACCGTGGTATCTCGCTTATGTCTATTGCCGCAAATCAAGATCCTTCTGAACAGGATCCGACCTCACATTGATCCTTTACTGAGAAGCAACCAGGCTAGCTTTAGATCGGGTCGCAGCTGTGCTCATCAAATACACATTTTGAGGAGGATCATGGAAGGCTTCAAGGAGTACCAACTTCCCTTAACAGTCACATTTGTGGACTTCAAAAAAGCCTTCGACTCCATCAACAGGTCCGTCATGTTTTCAGTGCTGCGGCATTATGGAATACCAAAGGTTGTGGTCAATGCCATTCGGGTGCTCTACAAAGACTCCAATAGTGCCGTTATGGTAGATGGCAGTATCTCAGAGCCTTTCCAAGTAACAACTGGAGTGCTTCAGGGTGATGTGTTGGGACCATTCCTGTTCATTATCCTGGTAGACTACCTTCTGATGAAATCAACTTCTGGAATTGACGCTGGCATTGTTACCTACCCACGTCGGTCAAGCAGGTATCCTGCCAAGATGCTGAATGACCTGGATTTTGCTGATGATATTGCCCTGCTGGAATCTTCCATAGCCCGGACCCTGTCACAGCTTAATAGGACTGCAACTGCAGCAGCAGATCTAGGCCTTGTCATCAGCGCGCCTAAGACAGAATATATGACTGCAAACTGTAACACCCAACCAGCACTTGAAGTCTATGGTAGTACCATCAACCATGTCACAGACTTCAAGTATTTGGGTTCCAAGATGGGCTCTAGTGTTGGAGACCTAAAAAGCAGAAAAGCACTAGCCTGGGCAGCTTTCTGGAAACTGGAACGCCTGTGGAGAAGCCCGTCCCTGCCAATCGAAACAAAAATCAAGCTGTTTCAGACAACGTGTGTTACTGTCTTTCTCTACTGGTGCGAGTCATGGGTAATTACCAAGGACATGGAAAACAAGATCAATGCATTCGCAACATCTTGCTACAGAGTCATGTTAAACATCAAACGTGTGGATCGGATTCCAAATGAAACCATCTACAACCTGACCAACACCACTCCACTGGTTGCCAGAGTAAAGATTCATCAACTCAAATTTCTCGGCCATATACTGCGTCTTGAAGATGGCGAGCCTGTGAAAGAATATGCGCTTTATATTCCACCACATGGGAAGAGGAAACCGGGACGGCCGCGCACACTGTACTTACAGTATGTCCAGCACCTCCTGGGAGATACTGAAGGAATGCTGCAGCCAAACAAAATTGTTTCGCTTGACCAAGATCGCATTAGTTGGAGAAAGCTTGTAGTCGCCTGCTCCGCAGCCGACCGATGATGATGATGGTTGTTTGATTCTTATATGTATGGTCAGCCCACACTGACGGTAAAACTTCCACAATCAATTAATGCAATCACTCAACCATACATTCATTCATCCAAAATGGAAATACTTTGTCACATTTATGCTCTTGACATTTCTTTAGCAGTGCACATGCGTCTCTGTGAAATCAGAAAGTAAATGTTTTGTATGTTGTTTTAATTTTTTCCCTTTTACTTATTTTCAATTGTGAAATTTATTCCAGATCCTTATTTTGTGTGTCAATAATTTTCGTGAACAAAGTACTATTTTGCACACGATTTAAACTTGAATACTCATGTTGAGTATAAATTTACAGCCCTCTTCTTGTAAAGTTCATTCATCAACTGCTGATGTTGGTGCGCACCAACATCACCAACAACAAAAACAACAATGTACCATCAAATACCAACAAAAGCCTCATCATATTCACCTTTGGCAGCAGTGTAAGCATACATGTACAAGTTTGTAATGTCAAACATCTTAGCCAAACATCTTCTATCAATATGATAACATCGTTTTTCTGGCATATATACCCTGTAGACTATATATATATTTGAGTCAATATAATCAACTGATGAGGCAGGGTCCATTGATTTTCTTGGCGTGGCGTGGCATTTCTTTACTATCATTACACGTTCTTATGAAAAGAATGCACGGGTTTCACTTGTATAAACATGTAATGACAACAATGGTGAATGCTCCTTGCAAATCAGGAAGTATTTATTCATGATATTAAAGGTCACGACGAGAAACAGGTTCAAGACAAAATTAACAGTTTTGATTTTGTGTGATTTTAAACATGTATTAAAGTTCGCAATTCCAATAATGTACACTCCATGGTGCTGACATATTTGTACAGTTTGTATTTTTCAGTTTGCGGTTTTGAAATACGGTAAACTGGGCAAAGCTTGAAAATATACCTATTGCATTTGAACAGTAAATCTGTTATTCCTCTGAACACAATTTGCATAGAAATTCCAATATAACATCAATTATTAAAATAAGTATAAAGGATTCAATCTCTTTCCTGTTTTACTTCTTGCTTGCTTATGTGATATTATTCTTTCTTCCCTTCTTTCACTCTCCCATCCTCTTTTCTTTCTATTTTCTTTCCTTCCTTCTTTCTGCCTTTTGTTTTATGTTTTCTTTTTAGGTGATATTACACATCAACTGCCGTAGAGGGTATACTTTTTTTATTTAATCTTTCTTTAACCAGGATAGCCCCTTCAGTAACTAGTACTGATCTCCAAGGGGGCCCTGAGTGACAATTCACAATATACATATACATTGTACAATTTCATAACAGAGGTTAATATAAATTAAATTAAAAGCAATGCATGGAATCAAAAGTTACAAGATACATTAGTTACATTGTACATCAGGTTAATTTTTACATTAGGTCTGGTAACACCAATAGTTACATGATTAAATGCTGATAATATTATAACAATGTACATGTTTGGCAATCAGATATAAAGAAAAGACAAAAGTTGAATAAATTTGTGGAAATTGAAAAATCTAATCACAAATCTGAAATACAGGTTTTAAAAGTATTAAGGGTCATGGAAGAAAAGTTTCTGCGGATGTCTTGAGGGAGTTCATTCCAAGCATAACATGATCTGTAGTGAAAAGTTCTCTTGCCAGGAATTATGTTCCATTTTGGAATGGCAAGAGAATTGAAAGTTTGGCTTCTGGTACCATGAGTATGAAGAGATTGCATATAAATAAATTGAGAGGATAAGTAAGATGGTGCATTATGGGTAAGGCACTTGAACACAATTATCAGAAGTTGTTTTTCCCATTTTGTATGTAGTTTATCCCAGTTAAGAGACTCCATCATATCATTAATAGGAGTTCTTATATCTGCTGACAAAAGAGTACGAGCAAGTCTATTATGGTGCACTTGAAGTGAAGTTGAAAGGGTGTTTATGCAATTTGTCCAAACAGGACTACAATAGTCAAAGTGTGGCATGACAAGGGCATTGGCAAGCATTTTAAGGGTATCATTTGGAAGATAATACCTAAGTCTACGGATTATGCCAATGCGCTTTGAGATATTAGAAGAAATATGGCTTACATGTTCATTCCAAGATAATAATTCATCAAATACAACCCCAAGATACTTGAATTTATCAACTCTTTCAATATTATTACCATTGTATGAAACATCAATATCATCAAATGTATTCAACATATAACTTGTGCCAAAAATCATGAGTTTTGTTTTCTTGATATTCAATGTGAGATTGTTTTCATTCAACCAAGAGGCAACACTAGACAAATTATCATTTAATTCTGCTTGAAGAAGTGATGAATCATTAGAACTACATATAAGAGTTGTGTCATCTGCATACATTATAGTTTTACAGTTAACAGAGTTTGGAAGTGAATTTACAAAAATGATAAACAATAAAGGCCCTAAGATTGTACCTTGCGGAATACCAATGTTCACATCTTTAAAGTCAGACATAGTAGAAGAAATATTAACAGCTTGTGACCTATTACTAAGATAAGATATAAACCATTTTAGACATGAGCCAGAAATACCACATTGCTTTAATTTGTTAATTAGAAGACTATGATTGATGGTATCAAAAGCCTTCTTGAGGTCAAGGAAAATTGCACCAGTTAATTTTACATCATTCATGTTTTTAAGAATGTAGTCAGAGGTGTCAAGAAGGGTTGTAGTGGTTGAGTGGTTATTCCTAAAACCAGATTGAGATGAATGAAGAATACCATGTTTAGATAAATAAGAATATAATTGATTATGAACAGCACGTTCCAAAATCTTAGAAATAATACTTAATACAGAGATAGGTCTATAGTTATTTACATCTGATTTGTCACCATCTTTATAAATAGGTGTGACTTTTGCAAGTTTCAATCAGAAGGAAATACAGAAGTGTACAATGAAAGATTACATATATAAGCAAGAGAGTCACATATAATTGGTGCAGACAGTTTCAAAAGTTTCACATTGAAATTATCAAGACCAGAAGATTTCTTATTAGAAAAATTACAAATTTCGTCAAATACAAAAGAAGGAGTAATAAAATCAAAATTGAAATTACTAGATACATCATCATTATTACATTCATCATTAGTAACATCATTAGCATCATCACTTTTATTTACATTATCAAATTTTTGAGCCAGAGTAATTCCAATTGATGTAAAGAATGAGTTGAATTCATTGGCAATGTCTTTATTACATTTTGTAAACCCATCATCAGTTTGAACAGATCTGACAGTTGCATTATTTCTTGGAATTAGTTGTTTTATTGTTTTCCATAACTTAGTAGAATTATTTACATTTTCTTCAATGGCATCAGTACAATATTTCTTTTTTAAGTGTTTATTTAAGTTATTTACTTTGTTTCTTAAAGACTTAGCCATCTTCCAATCTTCTGGATCATTAGTTTTATGTGCTTTTGAAAAGAAGTAATCTCTATCTTTAGTCAGTTTAATGTAATCCCCATTAATCCACTCAGGAAGATTACCTTTAATTCTTTTCTCTTTAAGTGGGGCATGTTTGTCACAAACATTGTTAAATTTTTGCTTCCAAACATCCCAAGCACTATTAACATCATCATAATTTTTTATTTCATTCCAGTTTATGTTCTTGATGTTTTCAACAAAGTCATTAGGATTAAATTTTGTGAAAGAACGAGTTTTAATTGTTTTTGGAGGAAGTTTAACTTTTTTATTTTTACGTATAATATAAATCATGCAATGATCACTAAGACCAAGATTATGAACTCCTGAAGATGAGACCTTATCTGGTTTGGTAACAAATGCTAAATCGATTTTAGTTTTACTTGTTTCAGTTATTCTTGTATAATCTTTAATAAGTTGTTTCATGTTACTGTGAGTGGCAAGAGTATTTACTTTACTTGCCTCATACCTTTTAGATAAGTCTAAATTAAAGTCACCTACAATTATTACATCATCATATAAGGAGGTGTGGTTTTGAAATACTTGATCTAATTTGTCAATATAATCTACCTTCGAGTTGGGTACTCTGTAAACTGTACCAAGAAGGAGAGGCTTTGTATGTGGCAAATTGATCTCGATCCAGAGTGCCTCAATACTATCATCATGCAAATTAGACTTTTCTTTAAAAACAACACCATCTTTCACACAACATAAAATACCACCATGCTGCATTCCTATCCTATCAAGTCTACATAAATTGTAACCTTCAATAATAAGTTCATTATCAGTATCATCATTTGTTAACCAAGTCTCTGTTAAACATAAAATATCAATATTATTATGACTAAGTAGAATTCTTAAATGATCAACTTTGTAGCGCAGGCATTGGATATTGAGGTGAGCAATCTTGAATCCTTTAGTTATATTACAATTAAAATCAATAAATGGTTCTTCACAAAAAGGAAGTTCATATAGACAAGTTCTAAAGAAGCAAGAATTACACCAATAAGAGGCACTAGAGTTGTAATCAATAGGTACACAATTAATGTGAAAATGAAGAGAACATTGTATACAAGAAACTATAGGCTGAGATGCTCTAATTTTACGGGAACAGGTGCCACAAAAATTCTCAGCTTTAGACAAATTTATAATTGAATGATTGTTATGAATATTCTTTGGTATATTATTTACATGAGAATGATTATTCGGAACATGGTGAATAACGTCATTTGTTTGCTGACAAGAAACGTGTTTATGTTTATCATCAATACATGTCAAATTTAGATTAGAATCTTTGTCAGTAGAATCATCACAACATTGATCAATAGTTATTGAAGGAGATTGAATAGATGGAGTGGTTTGTTGAGATGAATGGTTAGTAGCACTTGAAACATCATGGTTATCATCAAAGAGCTTTTAATAGAAATAGAGTCGCAATAGATTATATAATCTTTTGTTCGTTTGATGCCGATTAGAAGTTGCGACAGGCTATTCATAAAAGTGGTACCATTGTTTCGAATAAAGGGGTTCCGCCATTAAATTGGTCACTGATCCGGCATCATATTAACGCTTTACACAACAGGTGAGTATCAATAAGTGACCACACTACAGTCATGTGTAAGGGCAGTCATGTGTAAAGTGGTACCATTGTACTCATGTATTCCAAATGTGTGCTTGTGTGGGTCTGAAGACTATAAGGAGGCTTTAGCTGTCGATGCAATCATCTTTACCACCCACCTGACGATAGGCGTTTCATTTAAATAAATTGAATGCTCTTGGTGATCGATTACACATTAGAATATATGAAGGCTGCCATATCCAGTCCATATATCTATATTACACTATGTAAGTTTAAGTATAGGCCTATAATGGTTGTTTTTAAGAAATTTCCATGATTGGTATAGAAATAGTGGCGTACACAAAGAGTGGAGGGGGTTGGGGAGGGGCAGATTCACCTCTGTGAGAAGTCTTGGGAGGGGAGGAGGGAGAAAGAGGAGAGGAGGGGATATGGAGAATGAGAGAGGGGGAATTAGAGAGGGAGGGTGAGAGGGGACAATGAGAGCGAGGGAGTGATAAAGTGTAGGCCTAGGAAAGAATAAGTACAGAGAATGGAAAAGAAAGGAATGATGAATACATTTAATAATAATTATTAGGCCTATATAATAACTAAACACATAACAGCACTGGGCAGCCATTCGACGATGTCAATGCCTTTATTCGTTACGTAATTAAAACGCCCAGTCAGATGTATTTCACACCTACCAAACACAACTCACCCAATTTCGCAAACTGGACGTTGAATGTACACTCTCATGAAAATTGATTGGCAACATTTTGCAATATGTCAGCGCTCTAATCGGAAACAATAGAACAATAGACCCTGCAGAGCGTTGGTTATCATTGACAGTTGAGACAGGATGATAGGATTCAGAATGAGATGAATGAATAGGGGTGATAACAGTGGTTGTATGATCATCAATACAATTAAGAGAGTTATCTTTACATTCAACAGAATTATAATATACATTGGTATTTATGACATTAGGTAATTTAGCCATGCTGGCTGATTTCCCAGTAAAGGTCTCTGAGGTGTTTTCTTGCGAAATATTGATGGATGAGCATGACATAAAAAACGTTGGAAGTTATGTGCAAGAAAGCTCATACCCTTGTTGTTTGGATGTAGTCCATCATATAAATCTCTAATTGCATGATTGTCAATATAAGTCCACTTTTTGCGAATGCATAGATCTCGGATAATATCATTAACTGCACTAAGTTTGCTTGCTAAGTAGGGTTTGTCTGTTCTTGCAATCAACGAGGAAACTGCAACTTTGCAAGAGACGTTTAATTTGCTCTGCAGGCATTCACTCAATTCTTCAAAGTCATCACTAATGTCTTGTAGTGAGCTGCCTTGGAGATTGTTAGTGCCCACATGTATAATTGTAGAGTTTGCATCTTTGCAGTCAGTGTTCTTAATGTCCCGACATATTTGACGAATTTTACGCCCACTTTCACAGAGGTTGTTTACATCGGCGCTTCGCGAGAGTCGCTTACTGTCTATACGCTTTCCAATTGAATCGCCAAACAGAAGCACTTTTGGCTTTGCCAAGTTTGGGGTGGCTTGAGATGGTGGCACAAATTTAGGTCCGTCATGTTTCTTTGTCTTGGTAACTTTAGAACTTTCTGTTCTGGCAGGTTTGTGATTGCTACCTTGGGTTTGTTCAGTTCTTGACTGGCGTTGAGGTGGTGTAGTTCTTGGCTGGCGTGGAGGTGGCATACTTTCATGTTTAGATTCAGGCACTCTTGGAGAGGTGGAAGTTGGATTTGAAGATTCAGTTTCATCTGCCAGCACTGAGAACCTGTTGGATGTTGAAACAGGTTTCATTATAGGCCTTGGTGTTGTTACAGACGTATGAGGCGTTGCAGTGATAGGGGACTTACGGCCAACTACATGTTGAGTATCAGTAGCACCATGGGAAACTGCATCACTGTAACTTGTCTGGGTGGCAGCATCGGAACTTGACTTACGCGACAAATCCTGAATCTGTCGGAGAAGACCATCTCTTTCGTCGTCAAATACATTCTTACTTTCCTGATGTGATTTCATTTCAGCCATCATTACTTGCATTTTGCCTTCTCGTTCAAGCACATCTGCGTATAACTTGTCACTATGCTCTCTAAGGCACTGGTTTTGTTCACGCAAAAGTTTAATTTCAGTCTCATACTTGGCAACTTGTAGCATGTGATTAAGATCAGGAGAAGAGCAAGATGTTGAAGTAGTTCTTTGAAGGTTTACTGGTGAAATAGTAGGAGATGAAGTTGTAGGCGTGAATGAGAGTTCAAACCTGGGAATTGAAGATTCTGAAGAATCTGGTTGCTGCTGAGCACATTGCAAAGAGTTGGAGAATGGTGTAACTGCGGGAAGGTTAGCTACACTTGGCGTGGTTCTGCTTCTCAATTCTGTAAGCTGACACATGACCTTGTCTGCTAACTTGGGTAGTGTTGTGTTGATCCATAGAGCATACCCAGAGCCCTGTACTCTAATGAGGGTTGAGGTTCCATCAGAGGAGGGCCGGTAACATGTTATTGTTACTCTAGAGTTACAATTTGTAGTGACTGCTAGACCTCTGTAGATGTTGCCATGTTTTCCTTTATTCTCAGGAGGTCCAAAAATGCTGCACACTTGCTCTTCTAAAAGTTCAAAAGCAGTAGCATCATGTACCTCGATTGTGCAGGAAATCTGTCTAGCAATAACTTCCCATATTTCTGGTGGGACATATGAAAAGTCTACCTTGGTAAATCCATCAAACAAACTTTGAGAACCAGTTGACATGGTTGAGTTGAAGGGAAGTGGGTGATGAGTCACTGCATCCATTGTTTGCTGTGTCCTTATATGGTCAATTCTATTCCTTATTGGTCAGAAGTATTGATTGGAATATTGATTGGCTCAGTGCATCTCAGCACATAGTACAAATTCTTGTTGTGCTACAGTAAAAATTTGAACCAATAAACCACTAATTTCACAAAAATTAGAAGAAAAATCCACAAATCAACTGCATCAGAAGAATCCAGAGAGAAATCCCTTTGTGATGATTATTGAATGAAGATATGATGAAGACTTTTACAGCGAATTTTATCAGTTTTTGAAGAGAGCAAATGACATACATGCACTCAGCTCAGCCAGCAGCAGTAGGGGCCACAGATGTGACAAGTCAAATACAATTGTGGTACAACAAACTGTTGTTTTATGTAAGCTATTGGATGAGTTCTAGCCAAAAAAGGTATGAAATCACATATATTGTAATCTCAATGAAATTGAGGACGAATTTCATTTCATTATGAAATGTTCCTTATATAACGATATCCGTAATAGATTTATGACGTTAATAGATGATATTTTTGTTACAAACAATTTAACTGAAAATGATAAGTTTCTTCTTATCTTGGGTGCCAATGATTTTGACACCACCAATGCAGTTGCCAATTTCATTTATACTGCATTTGAAAAACGGGATTTAAATAATAGGCAATAATAGGCCTATGCCTAGTTAATTTATATTATATTCTTTGTAAACTGTATTGTTCTTGTACTTTATTTGTATTATATATATCGTATTATTATATATGTTTTGACCATATCTTGTTGTAAGATGAATGTCAATAAAATCTGATTCTGATTCTGATATCTATTCCAATATCTGCGCTTTAATACCATTATGCTCATAATATGTGTTTAAAGACAGGCCGTCTGTAACCAAAAAATACCATCAATTGTTAGGACTTTTGCAAAATTATGCCCAAAAGATTCAAATTGTTGAGAGAAAATAACAGCATTTTATGACTGAAAATGGGCTATTCCAGAAAAGAGATGCACACCCCCTATTTTACTTTAGCTCGGATTTCCGGACTTTTTGTCCAGTCGTGATTTTTGGAAATACAGACTTTTAAAGTGTCCAAAGGCGAAAAAATCCGGCTCAAAATCAGAAATCCTCAATTTGAGAGCTCATTATGGACATTTCCGTGATTTTCCATTCATTTAATTGGATTTTCAAGCTTTTTCAAGTGACATTGGCAACTGGAATTCCAGTCGTTTTCAGAAAGCAGACCTGGAAATCCAGTCATTTCTTTGATTGAAAAGTTACTCCTCTATAGGGGGTGTGCACTTATTTTCTGGAATAGCCCAATAGAGTGAACATCCACACAACACACAAGCAACATTTTAAAATTTTAAAAATTTGAAGTCTGACCACCCCTCCTTCAAAATATATCATGCATTTCTGAATTCATGTTTTCTCTATAATGACAGAGAATAATCAATATCTTACTTAGCAGTGTCTTCATCAGTTGATCTAAAGGCAACTCAACCATTATAAGTTGCTCTAAGATTTCACCAAGTCATCTGTACATTATTACTACTAGGAGTTACCATGGTTACCCAATGATTTGTCTGTGGCTGCAAATAGATACCATCTATAAAGTGTTATAAAAGTTATTGCTAATAAAAGGATTAGAATTTATCTAGTTTTAATCTGGAAAAACAGGATAATGCTGAATCTTTTAATAAAAGGAATCATGGCGTGTGTTCTTGATTCTGAATACAGGAAAATCTTTTCCAGTAAGCTGCTACTCTCCAAACATTAATCCAAGAACATGTATCAACAAGATTCTATACAAGTCTGTCATTTCGTATTAATGTATTAATAACTCTTCTTAGTTCTTCTTACACAATTTAAGGCAGTTGTGTAAAGTGGTAGCGATAAAGCAACACTTGATGGTTAAATTACACTTGAGTACAAGGCAAAGCAATAAAACATGTTAAATAAATTTAAAGCCACAATATTTTGTATACCAGAATACAAAAGTGCTTCCTTGACTATATAATAGACCAACAAATTGAGCATGAATAGTTCCCATTGGATTTACTTTTGATCCAATCACAAGAAAGTTATTCCAACCTAATTTGCAGATAGTTACCCCATTATTCCCTTTGATGATAAAATAAAGCTTTTTCATCAAATATGTCACACAATACCTTCTTGATGTGCCTATTACCCTATCATAGCGCTATTTGATAGCGTACGTATGTTGAACATAGATTCAGAATTTGTAATTTTGATCAACCATGTACAATTTTCACAGCTGATTCTCTGTGTTTTTAAGCGCAATGATCTGTTTGCTGTTATCTTGAGTCATATTTGTTTTTGCATGTGTAATGTATTATGTATATTTTTATGTTAATTTTCGCATAATGCATGTTGCAGGGCTTCTTGTTTTCTGATCTCGTTTTTTATTGTTGCTTTTATGTTGTGCAATATGTATTGTGTGCATTGGTTTTATAATGTATATTTCACAGTTAATTGCATTTTGATCATTCGTGCCTTTTTTACCTTGCTCGCAAAGGAACTGCTACCGCATGTCATTTTAGTCTCTCTTTACATACACACACAACAGTTTCTAAATATTCATTGATTGTTTTAAGGGGGTACTGGATGTTCAATATGTTGGTAAACATTGTAGGCATGGAAACAATGGCAAGTGCAGTGGAAGTATGGGGCTTTAAATAACAGAACAAGGAATGTTCTAAAGCGGAGACTGAACATTAATAGATATCCACGAAAAATGCTATGGACATTGGATTTGCGCGTAACACAAATCTGTTATGTTATGCACACAAACATTTCTGATGATATAAAAATCTCATCTTTTTGGAGTAAGTAAGGAAATAAGACTGCCCCTTGGCACAAAGATAAATGATTTTGTTTTAAATTGATTTCTATGTGTATATATTATTTTTCATATGTCTTTTCTGCCTTACTTTCTTTTTTATATTCTCTTTTCTACTTTCTCCTCTCATTTTCTCCTCTCCTCTAATAATTTATACACCTTCTCCTCTATATCTTTCATGTTATTGACTCCCGTCTCCATGTCTATTTTCTCTCCCTGTCTATTTGTCATTTGGTCAGTCATTCTCTCTCTCCATCTCTTTCTCTTAAAAAAAATCAACATCTATGGTTTTAGTTTAAGGCTTCATACAAGTACGATCAATTGTACTTTTTATAAATAGCACCTTCATATGTATTTTCAATTCAATGTCTTATTATAATTGTAGTAGCATCTAAAAATCAATCATTTAGCTGATGCTGACATGCAGGAATTATCAGAGTATTTACGTGCTGATTTCTCAACACTGTTTGAAATAATATAGCATTGGTCAGTAATATTTTATTAATATAAAATTGAATCTTCTGTGTTAGTCCATACTATATAAAGCAGATAGCAATTGTTTTGATTTTATCAGCAATTCTCAAAAATTATTTCTCCTCTAAAAACAAAACATATGATTATGTTTATCCCAGGGGGAATGGATGAATTTGGGGAACACATTTTTTCCCCAGAAGAGGCGGAACACAAATTATTGAATACCTGAATACAAGAATGATCCAGGTCTCTTTTTCAGTCTGGTAAAAAAGAGACATAGGACACACATTTTTAGGAAATGTGATCAATTTGTGAGACCCAACATTTTTTTGCAATCATGATAAGGGAGTGGGGGCATGAAATATTTAACATAGGACCAATGTTACAATTCATGTTACAGAAAACAATATTGTATTTATACTGACCTATAACCTTCTATCTTGCATTTCCTTGCGCCAATTTCCATTTGGTTGCATGTTTCTATTGAATTGTGTTACTTAATATGCTAGCGTGTGCTGTAGGGTCACTTCTAAATTAACATATTTTAGCTGATTTCTGTTCCAATACTGTCTTTGCCTTAAAATATGTTTCCAAGAATTCAGCTTTAATTCTGTATAACTCCCCTCCCATGTAGGGCAGACAAGTACAAAAATACATCTTCCATTTACATTTTCAAAACGTTATAATCATGGTTATGTGTCTGATCAAAAAGATACATAAGTTCAACTTAGTACATTATTATAACACACTTGACCAATCGGTGAGAGACTCATCAAGACGTGTTTGGTCACAATTCCCATTCAATAATTCAAGGCACCCATTCACATGATACCCTGTGTACATCACCTCACTGATCCAATTGATATTATATGAAATATGAGATTAGAGATGAGTTGATAACAGGTCTCTTTTTGTAATGCATTTTAATCTTGATATTAAAGAGATTTATTCCAAATGGTGGATCATTTTACACATTATTGGTAGTTGTAGGTCAGTGCCCAGTATAATATTGCATGGTCAATGGAAATCTTTCATAATGTTTCTACTGTTACACAGGCTAGTTTTATCTGATTAGATTAAGGGCCAAAATATGTAATGATTTTACAAAAGAGGAAAAACATAATTACAAGGAGATGGAGACGATGGGACAAAAGGCAAACAGGCTAATGATGCTATCGTTGTGTAAATTTAAATATCTTAGAACATCTAGATGAACACAACATACACCCTGACAAAACAAAAACACTAAAATTACCTGTACCACATAAACAAGCAAACTTTTATAACTTACACATTTTACATATATGTGATATTGTTAGAATGAAGATGTAATTTTAAGTTCCAAAACCCATTTTACCTTCTTTTTAAAATTGAGGTAAAAAACAAAAAGAAAAAAAGAAAAACTATTTATGATGATTTCTAAAGAGATATTAGAGTTAGGGGATAAATCTTTCCTTGGACTCTACTTTTTTGAATCAGTATTTTAGAACTACTTGGTGTTTGGACCAGTGTTTAGATTTTAAATTAGTATTTCGCTTTTGGAGCATTATTTAGTTCCAACTTACTGGTTTTGGTAAGGGATCACATAGATCACTTAAGGTTCTAAATAATGGTTCCAAGCAGTCCTGATGAACATTTTTATGGTTCCCGGAAATTCCAGAGGGGTGACAGTTACTTGGCAGGTCATGATCATAATGATGTGTGTGGGGGGGTGACCTATTTTCAAGCTAAGGGGTGTGAGTTACTTTGCATGTAATGGTTATAATTATGTCGAGTGGTGACCTATTTTCAACCTAAGAGGGGTGCTACTTTTTTGCAAACCATTTCAGAAAGACAACAAAACTATAATTATAATGACTTATAACTGATTAAAATAATGATAATTGACAGCTTACCATCCTATATACCAGCCTGCTTCTCCTTCCCTCATAGCCGCCTGATCATCCGACATATTAAATGCTTCTTCTAATGACGTAAAATCAGTGTTATAGGGGAAAAATTGACACTCATCTTCAATCTTATCAAACGAACCTGGGTACTTCCTATAAAGGTCTCGAAAAAAATGAAAACTGAATTTCTCCATAGCAGTCCAATTTGCTGTTGCACCGGATATGATAGCTGGACGGCCTGAATAAGCGTGTTTATTGAGGAATTCCTCTTTGTCAATGAGATTATAAGTTGGTACTTTAGTTAGGTTTTTACACATAGCACATGGAGCTAGTGGTCGTGCCATTTCCATGATGAAAAAGTTATTCTCTATGATACATGGAGTTTCTCGTACATCGTTCATAAAGTCCTCCCAATCATACTCAGCTCGATGACATACGTATAGAACACCTAAAAGAACTGGAATAAGTGCAAAAGTGAAAGTTACCAGTCTTCTTCTCCAAATTGGACGTACTGTCCGGTTATCTGATGAATTAACACTGCCATTCCGCGACGGTAAATATGTGCCTTGATCATTACTAGCTTGCCTACCACTACCACCACTTTGGAAGCCAGCACATGAGTTGAGAAACACTTGGCGAACATCGCCAGATTTCAACCCACTTCGACAAGATTGTCTCTTCAACCGTATGAGTTCTCTCACCAACTGCTCCTTTACTTTGGCTGCCTTTGTCATTATTTTGAAGTATTTCAACTTTGGTAGATTTTTCTGTACCACTGCACTACGTTATATTAGTCGGTCTGTTTTGTTTTGATCGAAACACCACTTTACTTCCTGGTTTGGACGTGGTTTTGTGCGATGCAGCCGACGATAAGTGTTTCTAGATCAAATAGCCTACTCATATTTCCCTAAAACGGCTCGATTTCTTTTTGCAGTATGTAAAATCAAATATCAAAGGCAAACCACTAATCGTTTTCCAACATGTTTGAAATAGGTCCTCAAATAGCAATGCTAGCAAGCTGTATTTTGTGAAGAGTGGATATTTATTATAAAATGTTACAATCAATCAATGACAGAGCCCTCTAGCGTCATCAGTAACCAACGTAAACAAACCCATGAGCGAAAAATATTGATTACGCAATATCGCCAGCATGTCCAAGATTATTATGAACAGCACTCAGCAATTCCCTGGAACAGCACGTATTTAGAGCTGGAATTTTGGGAACGTTTTCTATCAATTTCAATCCGGAATAATGTGGTATACTTTTCACAAAACATTATTATTAGTAGCCCCGAATAATATAACTGCCAGGAATGTTTTCTACCAATATTGAGCCGAAATGATGAGGTACTACTAAATGAAAGCAAACACTTTGACCTTTAAACCGTAGAGCTCTATGCGCATTTATAATCGTAATAACGATAGTAATACAAACGGATGTTTTGTTTTTGTTGTTTCACAGTGAATAGTCAGAATGAATGAAATGACGTCATACTATTATATTCAGTGTGGTGCAATCGTGCTGGCAAACTTAAATGGCATACGGTAAAACAGTCTATTAATTGTGACCCGGCAGCACAAATGAGCCGTAAATTCCCTAAATTGTATTCTGAGTTGCGATGTAAAATGTGTACGAAGGTCGTATTCATCGGTAACTTAAGCTGGCCCGACATCCGTCTCATTTTGATAGTCAAAAACGAATCAATAATCCTATTGTTGATGTGGATAATAAGCTTCTACCTTAGATGGCTATAGAACTTTTAATAGCTCTGGTCTTTGTTTGCTTTTGCTAAATCCTGTTCAAGTGGTGGGTTACCAGGCATTGTATTTTGTACAGGTATTCATAACCAACAATTAACAATGAGAGAACTTTCTTAAACCTCGTTGACTTGGGGATGATTTGAAATGACCGCCAATTATGACTGTTTGATATTTATTGCCAGCAATGTGGAAAAAGAGACACATGTAAAAACGTAAAAGCTATAATTTTGTTGACGGAGCAAAGTTTAACAAACCATTACCCCGCTTCTGGATATCATTTGAAGTCAAATGATATACCATTTTTAAGTTTATGATGTTTATTTTTTAAACACGAAATAAAACAAAATTGACCGGGGGAGGAATTTACGGCTCATTCGCCGTGGACGGTCACAATTGTGCGATGGCTCTGTGCTATGGTTACTTCATTCGTAAAAAAAATTAAAACAAATTACAAAAACATTGTCAAGGCACGGGTTTGATTCTCAGGCCTGCCCATAACCATACACGCAATCCAGCGTATTGTTTTTGTTTTGTTCATTGACAGGCCCAGAATTGCATTCGTGCAATACAATTATTCATCATGATACGAATCTAATTGTTTTAAGCTCGATTTTTTTCCGAAACCTTTTTTCCTTCCTTCTCTTCTTTTGTCTATTTTCTTCATTCAATCTTACTTCCCTTTTTCATTGGCGTTTTCTTTCCTTTTTTTCTTACTTCGTCTTTTCTTTCTCTGTCGTACTTCGTTTCTGTCTTCTTGACTTTTTCGTTCTTATTTGTATTTCTTTCTTTTTTTCAATCTTCCTTTCCCTCTCTATTTCTTTCTTTCTTTTTCTTGTTCTTTACTTTTTTCCCTCTTCCTTTTTTCGTTTACTTATTCTTTTCACATTTGCATGCTTTTTTGGACAATTCACAAACTTATCTCCTTTTTGTATAGTAAACTTTACTTTATTAACGATAAAATAATTATAGAATAACTTCCACATACTTATCAATGGTTGTCCATGACCTTGACCGTACCAGTCAGTTGTGTACATATCGCAATCACACTAAAGTATAAATAGACTAAACTTAAGTTCAAGTGCACTGACTCAGTGTAGTGGTTACATCGCTTTGTCGCTTTTTACTAGTATTGGGTCTAGTGTGAAAACTGACTACGGGTTCGAATCCCTACAGGACCACACACCCTATCCGGTGTATTGTTTTGGTTCACCTTTTCATATTTCACTCTGCAAAATTAAAAGAGTCATCTCCCAGGCCACGTAACGTTCAATAACTGGTTTTTCTTTCCTTTCCTTTTTTTTTTTTTTTTTTTGGGGGGTTTATCGTCTTGGGAATTTCATTCCCAAAACTGCAATTTTGTCAGTTTTTTGCATGCGTGATTTTCCATGTTATGGTTTTTCATACTCAGTTTGTCTCGTTTCTTTAATTTGACGTGAGAAAAAGATAATTCGTCGGCAGAGTGCTACACTATCGTAAGTGCAGTTTGGACAGTTTTACAGGAGGAGCATTTTTGTGTTTAGCGTAGCCGTTTGTTTCCAAGTAGCCATAAAATTACATGGGAATGTAAAGCAATTTGATTTTAATAATATAAACTATATAAATTATTGCTTCCATTTAAAAAAATATTTAATCAGAACCTTTATTCTATATGAAAGAGGCAGTGGGGCCAAAGAGAAAAAATTAATTAATTAATTAATTAAATTAAATAAAAATGGCACACTATTTCTACTGCTGATAGCGCATTACTTCGTACTACTTCATCAACCATCAACTGCTGATAGCACACTACTTCATCAACCATCTACTACTGACATCACGCTACTTCATCAACCATCTACTGCTGATAGCACACTATCTCATGAACTATCTACTGCGGATAGCACGCTACTTTATCAACTATCTACTGCTGATAGCACGCTACTTCATCAACCATCTACTGCTGACAGCACGCTACTTCATCAACTATCTACTGGTGATAGCACACTACTTCATCAACTATCTACTGCTGATAGCACACTACTTCATCAACCATCTACTGCTGATAGCACACTACTTCATCAACTATCTACTGGTGATAGCACACTACTTCATCAACTATCTACTGCTGATAGCACGCTACTTCATCAACCATCTACTGCTGATAGCACACTACTTCATCAACTATCTACTGTGATAGCACACTATCTCATGAACTATCTACTGCGGATAGCACGCTACTTCATCAACTATCTACTGCTGATAGCACGCTACTTCATCAACCATCTGCTGCTGATAGCACGCTACTTCATCAACCATCTACTGCTGACAGCACGCTACTTCATCAACTATCTACTGCTGATAGCACGCTACTTCATCAACTATCTACTGCTGATAGCACGCTACTTCATCAACTATCTACTGTGATAGCACACTATCTCATGAACTATCTACTGCGGATAGCACGCTACTTCATCAACTATCTACTGCTGATAGCACGCTACTTCATCAACCATCTACTGCTGATAGCACGCTACTTCATCAACTATCTACTGCGGATAGCACGCTACTTCATCAACTATCTACTGCTGACAGCACGCTACTTCATCAACTATCTACTGTGATAGCACACTACCTCATGAACTATCTACTGCTGATAGCACGCTACTTCATCAACCATCTACTGCTGATAGCACGCTACTTCATCAACTATCTACTGCGGATAGCACGCTACTTCATCAACTATCTACTGCTGACAGCACGCTACCTCATCAACTATCTACTGTGATAGCACACTACCTCATGAACTATCTACTGCTGATAGCACGCTATTTCATCAACTATCTACTGCTGATAGCACGCTACTTCATCAACTATCTACTGTGATAGCACACTATCTCATGAACTATCTACTGCTGATAGCACGCTACTTCATCAACTATCTACTGCTGATAGCACGCTACTTCATCAACTATCTACTGTGATAGCACACTATCTCATGAACTATCTACTGCTGATAGCACGCTACTTCATCAACTATCTACTGCTGATAGCACGCTACTTCATCAACTATCTACTGCTGATAGCACGCTACTTCATCAACTATCTACTGCTGACAGCACGCTACTTCATCAACTATCTACTGTGATAGCACGCTACTTCATCAACTATCTAATGCTGATAGCACGCTACTTCATCAACCATCTACTGCTGATAGCACGCTACTTCATCAACTATCTACTGCTGATAGCACACTACTTCATCAACTATCTACTGCGGATAGCACGCTACTTCATCAACTATCTACTGCTGATAGCACGCTACTTCATCAACCATCTACTGCTGATAGCACGCTACTTCATCAACTATCTACTGCGGATAGCACGCTACTTCATCAACTATCTACTGCTGACAGCACGCTACTTCATCAACTATCTACTGTGATAGCACACTACCTCATGAACTATCTACTGCGGATAGCACGCTACTTCATCAACTATCTACTGCTGATAGCACACTACCTCATGAACTATCTACTGCGGATAGCACGCTACTTCATCAACTATCTACTGCTGATAGCACGCTACTTCATCAACTATCTACTGCTGATAGCACACTACCTCATGAACTATCTACTGCGGATAGCACGCTACTTCATCAACTATCTACTGCGGACAGCACGCTACTTCATCAACTATCTACTGCTGATAGCACGCTACTTCATCAACTATCTACTGTGATAGCACACTATCTCATGAACTATCTACTGCTGACAGCACGCTACTTCATCAACTATCTACTGTGATAGCACGCTACTTCATCAACTATCTACTGCTGATAGCACGCTACTTCATCAACCATCTACTGCTGATAGCACGCTACTTCATCAACTATCTACTGCTGATAGCACACTACTTCATCAACTATCTACTGCGGATAGCACGCTACTTCATCAACTATCTACTGCTGATAGCACGCTACTTCATCAACCATCTACTGCTGATAGCACGCTACTTCATCAACTATCTACTGCGGATAGCACGCTACTTCATCAACTATCTACTGCTGACAGCACGCTACTTCATCAACTATCTACTGTGATAGCACACTACCTCATGAACTATCTACTGCGGATAGCACGCTACTTCATCAACTATCTACTGCTGATAGCACACTACCTCATGAACTATCTACTGCGGATAGCACGCTACTTCATCAACTATCTACTGCTGATAGCACGCTACTTCATCAACCATCAACTGCTGATAGCACACTACTTCATCAACCATCTACTGCTGATAGGACACTACTTCATCAACTATCTATTGCTGATGGCACGCTACTTCATCAACTATCTACTGCTGATAGCACACTACCTCATGAACTATCTACTGCGGATAGCACGCTACTTCATCAACTATCTACTGCTGATAGCACGCTACTTCATCAACCATCAACTGCTGATAGCACACTACTTCATCAACCATCTACTGCTGATAGGACACTACTTCATCAACTATCTATTGCTGATGGCACGCTACTTCATCAACTATCTACTGCTGACAGCACGCTACTTCATCAACTATCTACTGTGATAGCACACTACCTCATGAACTATCTACTGCGGATAGCACGCTACTTCATCAACTATCTACTGCTGATAGCACGCTACTTCATCAACTATCTACTGCTGATAGCACGCTACTTCATCAACTATCTACTGTGATAGCACACTATCTCATGAACTATCTACTGCGGATAGCACGCTACTTCATCAACTATCTACTGCTGATAGCACGCTACTTCATCAACCATCTACTGCTGATAGCACGCTACTTCATCAACTATCTACTGCGGATAGCACGCTACTTCATCAACTATCTACTGCTGACAGCACGCTACTTCATCAACTATCTACTGTGATAGCACACTACCTCATGAACTATCTACTGCGGATAGCACGCTACTTCATCAACTATATACTGCTGATAGCACACTACCTCATGAACTATCTACTGCGGATAGCACGCTACTTCATTAACTATCTACTGCTGATAGCACGCTACTTCATCAACCATCAACTGCTGATAGCACACTACTTCATCAACCATCTACTGCTGATAGGACACTACTTCATCAACTATCTATTGCTGATGGCACGCTACTTCATCAACTATCTACTGCTGACAGCACGCTACTTCATCAACTATCTACTGTGATAGCACACTACCTCATGAACTATCTACTGCGGATAGCACGCTACTTCATCAACTATCTACTGCTGATAGCACACTACCTCATGAACTATCTACTGCGGATAGCACGCAACTTCATCAACTATCTACTGCTGATAGCACACTACTTCATCAACCATCTACTGTGATAGCACGCTACTTCTTCAACCATCTACTACTGACAGCACGCTACTTCATCAACCATCTACTGCTGATAGCACGCTACTTCATCAACTATCTACTGCTGATAGCACACTACTTCATCAACCATCTACTGTGATAGCACGCTACTTCTTCAACCATCTACTACTGACAGCACGCTACTTCATCAACCATCTACTGCTGATAGCACGCTACTTCTTCAACCATCTACTACTGACAGCACGCTACTTCATCAACCATCTACTGCTGACAGCACGCTACTTCATCAACTATCTACTGTGATAGCACACTACCTCATGAACTATCTACTGCGGATAGCACGCTACTTCATCAACTATCTACTGCTGATAGCACACTACCTCATGAACTATCTACTGCGGATAGCACGCTACTTCATCAACTATCTACTGCTGATAGCACGCTACTTCATCAACCATCAACTGCTGATAGCACACTACTTCATCAACCATCTACTGCTGATAGGACACTACTTCATCAACTATCTATTGCTGATGGCACGCTACTTCATCAACTATCTACTGCTGACAGCACGCTACTTCATCAACTATCTACTGTGATAGCACACTACCTCATGAACTATCTACTGCTGATAGCACGCTACTTCATCAACTATCTACTGCTGACAGCACGCTACTTTATCAACTATCTACTGTGATAGCACGCTACTTCATCAACTATCTACTGGTGATAGCACACTACTTCATCAACTATCTACTGGTGATAGCACACTACCTCATGAACTATCTACTGCGGATAGCACGCTACTTCATCAACTATCTACTGCTGACAGCACGCTACTTCATCAACTATCTACTGCTGATAGCACGCTACTTCATCAACCATCTAATGCTCATAGCACGCTACTTCATCAACTATCTACTGCTGATAACACGCTACTTCATCAACCATCTACTGCTGATAGCACACTACTTCATCAACCATCTACTGCTGACAGCACACTACTTCTTAAACTATCTACTGTGATAGCACACTACTTCATCAACTATCTACTGCTGATAGCACGCTACTTCATCAACCATCTACTGCTGATAGCACACTACTTCATCAACCATCTACTGCTGATAGCACACTACTTCATCAACTATCTACTGTGATAGCACACTACTTCATCAACTATCTACTGCTGATAGCACGCTACTTCATCAACCATCTACTGCTGATAGCACACTACTTCATCAACCATCTACTGCTGATAGCACACTACTTCATCAACTATCTACTGCTTAGATAGCACACTACTTCATCAACTATCTATTGCTGATGGCACACTACTTCATCAATTATCTACTGCTGATAGCACGCTACTTCATTAAACTATCTACTGCCGATACTTCATTTACTATCTACTGCTGATAGCACCCAACTTCATCAACTATCTACTGCTGATAGCACGCTACTTCATTAACTATCTACTGCTGATAGCACGCTACTTCATCAACTATCTACTGCTGATAGCACACTACTTCATCAACTATCTACTGGTGAAAGCACACTACTTCATCAACCATCTACTGCTGATAGCACGCTACTTCATCAACTATCTACTGGTGATAGCACACTACTTCATCAACTATCTACTGCTGATAGCACACTACTTCATCAACAATCTATTGCTGATAACACACTACTTCATCAACCATCTACTGCTGACAGCACGCTACTTCATCAATTATCTACTGCTGATAGCACACTACCTCATGAACTATCTACTGCGGATAGCTCGCTACTTCATCAACTATCTACTGCTGATAGCACACTACCTCATGAACTATCTACTGCGGATAGCACGCTACTTCATCAACTATCTACTGCTGATAGCACACTACTTCATCAACCATCTATTGCTGATGGCACGCTACTTCATCAACTATCTACTGCTGACAGCACGCTACTTCATCAACTATCTACTGTGATAGCACACTACCTCATGAACTATCTACTGCGGATAGCACGCTACTTCATCAACTATCTACTGCTGATAGCACACTACCTCATGAACTATCTACTGCGGATAGCACGCTACTTCATCAACTATCTACTGCTGATAGCACACTACTTCATCAACCATCTACTGTGATAGCACGCTACTTCTTCAACCATCTACTACTGACAGCACGCTACTTCATCAACCATCTACTGCTGATAGCACGCTACTTCATCAACTATCTACTGCTGATAGCACACTACTTCATCAACCATCTACTGTGATAGCACGCTACTTCTTCAACCATCTACTACTGACAGCACGCTACTTCATCAACCATCTACTGCTGATAGCACGCTACTTCTTCAACCATCTACTACTGACAGCACGCTACTTCATCAACCATCTACTGCTGACAGCACGCTACTTCATCAACTATCTACTGTGATAGCACACTACCTCATGAACTATCTACTGCGGATAGCACGCTACTTCATCAACTATCTACTGCTGATAGCACACTACCTCATCAACTATCTACTGCGGATAGCACGCTACTTCATCAACTATCTACTGCTGATAGCACGCTACTTCATCAACCATTAACTGCTGATAGCACACTACTTCATTAACCATCTACTGCTGATAGGACACTACTTCATCAACTATCTATTGCTGATGGCACGCTACTTCATCAACTATCTACTGCTGACAGCACGCTACTTCATCAACTATCTACTGTGATAGCACACTACCTCATGAACTATCTACTGCTGATAGCACGCTACTTCATCAACTATCTACTGCTGACAGCACGCTACTTTATCAACTATCTACTGTGATAGCACGCTACTTCATCAACTATCTACTGGTGATAGCACACTACTTCATCAACTATCTACTGGTGATAGCACACTACCTCATGAACTATCTACTGCGGATAGCACGCTACTTCATCAACTATCTACTGCTGATAACACGCTACTTCATCAACCATCTACTGCTGATAGCACACTACTTCATCAACCATCTACTGCTGACAGCACACTACTTCATCAACTATCTACTGTGATAGCACACTACTTCATCAACTATCTACTGCTGATAGCACGTAACTTCATCAACCATCTACTGCTGATAGCACACTACTTCATCAACCATCTACTGCTGATAGCACACTACTTCATCAACTATCTACTGTGATAGCACACTACTTCATCAACTATCTACTGCTGATAGCACGCTACTTCATCAACCATCTACTGCTGATAGCACACTACTTCATCAACCATCTACTGCTGATAGCACACTACTTCATCAACTATCTACTGCTTAGATAGCACACTACTTCATCAACTATCTATTGCTGATGGCACACTACTTCATCAATTATCTACTGCTGATAGCACGCTACTTCATTAAACTATCTACTGCCGATACTTCATTTACTATCTACTGCTGATAGCACCCAACTTCATCAACTATCTACTGCTGATAGCACGCTACTTCATTAACTATCTACTGCTGATAGCACGCTACTTCATCAACTATCTACTGCTGATAGCACACTACTTCATCAACTATCTACTGGTGAAAGCACACTACTTCATCAACCATCTACTGCTGATAGCACGCTACTTCATCAACTATCTACTGGTGATAGCACACTACTTCATCAACTATCTACTGCTGATAGCACACTACTTCATCAACTATCTATTGCTGATAACACACTACTTCATCAACCATCTACTGCTGACAGCACGCTACTTCATCAACTATCTACTGCTGATAACACACTACTTCATCAACCATCTACTGCTGATAGCACACTACTTCATCAACCATCTACTGCTAATAGCACGGTACTTCATCCACCATCTACTGCTGACAGCACGCTACTTCATCAACTATCTACTGCTGACAGCACGCTACTTCATCAACTATCTACTGGTGATAGCACGCTACTTCATCAACCATCTACTGCTGACAGCACGCTGCTTCATCAACTATCTGCTGGTGATAGCACACTACTTCATCAACCATCTACTGCTGATAGCACGCTACTTCATCAACTATCTACTGCTCATAACAGACTACTTCATCAACCATCTACTGCTGATAGCACACTACTTCATCAACTATCTACTGCTGATAGCACACTACTTCATCAACTATATATTGCTGATGGCACGCTATTTCATCAATTATTTACTGCTGATAGCACGCTACTTCATTAAACTATCAACTGCCGATACTTCATTTACTATGTACTGCTGATAGCACCCAACTTCATCAACTATCTACTGCTGATAGCACACTACTTCATTAACTATCTACTGCTGATAGCACGCTACTTCATCAACTATCTACTGCTGATAGCACACTACTTCATCAACTATCTATTGCTGATGGCACGCTACTTCATCAACTATCTATTGCTGATAGCACGCTACTTCATCAACTATCTACTGCTGATAACACGCTACTTCATCAACTATCTACTGGTGATAGCACACTACTTCATCAACCATCTACTGCTGATAGCACGCTACTTCATCAACTATCTTCTGCTGATAGCACGCTACTTCATCAACTATCTACTGGTGATAGCACACTACTTCATCAACCATCTGCTGCTGATAACACGCTACTTCATCAACTATCTACTGCTGATAGCACGCTACTTCATCAACTATCTACTGGTGATAGCACACTACTTCATCAACTGTCTACTGGTGATAGCACACTACTTCGTCAACTATCTATTGCTGATGGCACGCTACTTCATCAATTATCTACTGCTGATAGCACGCTACTTCATTAAACTATCTACTGCCGATACTTCATTTACTATCTACTGCTGATATCACCCAACTTCATCAACTATCTACTGCTGATAGCACGCTACTTCATCAACTATCTACTGCTGATAGCACGCTACTTCATCAACTATCTACTGCTGATAGCACACTACTTCATCAACTATCAACTGCTGATAGCACACTACTTCATCAACCATCTACTGATGATAGCACGCTACTTCATCAACCATCTACTGCTGACAGCACGCTGCTTCATCAACTATCTACTGCTGATAGCACGCTACTTCATCAACTATCTGCTGGTGATAGCACACTACTTCATCAACCATCTACTGCTGATAGCACGCTACTTCATCAACTATCTTCTGCTGATAGCACGCTACTTCATCAACTATCTACTGGTGATAGCACACTACTTCATCAACCATCTGCTGCTGATAACACGCTACTTCATCAACTATCTACTGCTGATAGCACGCTACTTCATCAACTATCTACTGGTGATAGCACACTACTTCATCAACTGTCTACTGGTGATAGCACACTACTTCGTCAACTATCTATTGCTGATGGCACGCTACTTCATCAATTATCTACTGCTGATAGCACGCTACTTCATTAAACTATCTACTGCCGATACTTCATTTACTATCTACTGCTGATATCACCCAACTTCATCAACTATCTACTGCTGATAACAGACTACTTCATCAACCATCTACTTCTGATAGCACACTACTTCATCAACTATCTACTGCTGATAGCACACTACTTCATCAACTATCTATTGCTGATGGCACGCTACTTCATCAATTATTTACTGCTGATAGCACGCTACTTCATTAAACTATCTACTGCCGATACTTCATTTACTATGTACTGCTGATAGCACCCAACTTCATCAACTATCTACTGCTGATAGCACGCTACTTCATCAACTATCTACTGCTGATAGCACGCTACTTCATCAACTATCTACTGCTGATAGCACACTACTTCATCAACTATCTATTGCTGATGGCACGCTACTTCATCAACTATCTACTGCTGATAGCACGCTACTTCATCAACTATCTATTGCTGATAGCACGCTACTTCATCAACTATCTACTGCTGATAACACGCTACTTCATCAACTATCTACTGGTGATAGCACACTACTTCATCAACCATCTACTGCTGATAGCACGCTACTTCATCAACTATCTTCTGCTGATAGCACGCTACTTCATCAACTATCTACTGGTGATAGCACACTACTTCATCAACCATCTGCTGCTGATAACACGCTACTTCATCAACTATCTACTGCTGATAGCACGCTACTTCATCAACTATCTACTGGTGATAGCACACTACTTCATCAACTGTCTACTGGTGATAGCACACTACTTCGTCAACTATCTATTGCTGATGGCACGCTACTTCATTAATTATCTACTGCTGATAGCACGTTACTTCATTAACTATCTACTGGTGATAGCACACTACTTCATCAACTGTCTACTGGTGATAGCACACTACTTCGTCAACTATCTATTGCTGATGGCACGCTACTTCATTAATTATCTACTGCTGATAGCACGCTACTTCATCAACTATCTACTGGTGATAGCACACTACTTCATCAACTGTCTACTGGTGATAGCACACTACTTCGTCAACTATCTATTGCTGATGGCACGCTACTTCATCAATTATCTACTGCTGATAGCACGCTACTTCATTAAACTATCTACTGCCGATACTTCATTTTACTATCTACTGCTGATATCACCCAACTTCATCAACTATCTACTGCTGATAGCACGCTACTTCATCAACTATCTACTGCTGATAGCACGCTACTTCATCAACTATCTACTGCTGATAGCACACTACTTCATCAACTATCAACTGCTGATAGCACGCTACTTCATCAACCATCTACTGATGATAGCACGCTACTTCATCAACCATCTACAGCTGATAGCACGCTACTTCGTCAACCATCTACTGCTGACAGCACGCTACTTCATCAACTATATACTGCTGATAGCACGCTACTTCATCAACTATCTACTGATGATTGCACGCTACTTCATCAACTATCTACTGCTGATAGCACGCTACTTCATCAACTACTGCTGATATCGAGCAAGTTACTGCTGATAGCATAATGCTCCTTCAAATCAGTGGCGGATCTGGAGTTGTCACGAGCCCAATTTGAGAGAAAATAATAAAATTTACCAAATGGCCCCGAAGCCATCGCATCACGCTTGCGCGACGCAGGTGGGTGTTTGAAGGGGTGTCCCCCTCAGAAGTGAGAAACTGTGTGCAACATGAAGACCTACTTGAAGCCATTTGGTGGACCATTTTGGCACTATTATTTTGTAAAATTTTAGTTTGAAAAAGCCGACAATTTGCGAAATGAGGGCCCAATTGAAGCTATTCCTGGCCAAGTTGTCACTATTATAGTATAAATTATTGCTTTAAACATAAAGTGCCGGGTGTGCAAAGCAGAAGAAATAAAGGGCACTTCTTTAATGCATACGCAGGGGGTTGTCTGAGGGGGATGTTCTCTTCTGAGAATTTATAAAATTTTGCAAATTGAAGTCCAAATTAAAGCTATTTGGTGTGCAATTTTGACACTATTATTGTATAAAATGTTAGTTAACGCCACTCGTACACACTATTATAGTATGCCTAAGTTATTGCTTAAAACCTAAAGTGTAGGGGTGTCCTACGAAATAGAGTAATGGCTCTAGGTTTCAAATCTTTCGAAAGTATCTCCATCTTTTTTGAGGCACCAATGATACATACGGCTCTTCTTTATATAACATCAAGCTTAGGCCTCGTATCCATAGGCTGTAGCGGCCACTAAGCAAAACAAAGGTTCAGTTATCTGTGTGGCAGGTCACATGGGATAAAGTAAACACGGAACAAGGGCACACGCCACAAGGGAACAGCCTATGGATACGAGGCCTTAGACGGAGAGGTGGGTGGATCACCCATCCATGGCACATTCCATCTAGGACCGGATCATAGTCTTGTATATCATTGTTCACTGAGATGGAACAATGTAGGGCTGCATTACGAAGGAGATCGAGAAGCTGGCTGGCTGTTCTTGCCATCTTGTTCAGAACATGAGTCCACGACAGGTCTTTGTTTAATTACAGTAAGACCAAGCAGGTCAACACTATCTGCCTCTTCCAAAGTTGTTAAAAATGGAGGCAATGATGACCAGTATAATCTCTGCGGTTGGAAATAGTGGTAGTCTTGCACTTCGCGGTACCAAAGAGAACATTCTATTTGATTGCCCATGTCTCTATAGCCTTAATTGAGTTCTACATCATGTGATGTTGCAACACCTATTCTATCTTCTTAGCACATAGTGGGTGACATCAGGGTTATTTTTGCATATAGGATCAATGTCTTGATGAAGATAATAAGCAAAAGAGGTCTAAGGATGAAGCATTGTTGGCCACCAGCATTTTATAGGTCTTTCAGTTGATGAAATGCCATTCGTTGAGACTCTCGAGTGGTTTGTAAGGTAGTTATGCAGCCAATTCGGCAGCTTACCAGTGAAACATAAGAACAGATACCTTTGCCAAGAGGTCAGGATACATAATACCCTGTCAAAAGCCTTACTGATGTCCAGGCAGGCAACTGTATGTACTTCTAAACTTTCTTCTCTGTTATTGATGGAGTTTAATAGCTGATGGGAGACATATGTTAGTGTATCAGAGGTAGCCAGCCCTGAAGATTTCACATTACAAAATAATGTCTCCAAAAGCTTTCCGTCCCGATGCAGTGTTTTTACATTTCGGTAAATGTTGACCAACATTACATCAATATCAAAAATCAAAATATTTATGCAGATTTTGTGAAAAAAATTGTGCCATGTATGTATACATTGTGCCATGTAGGCTTGAATTCAAGCATCTGGCAAGATTTAAAAAGAATTTTTTAATGTATTTCTCAAAACGCCGGTTTCTAGGTAAAATCACAAGTGACGCTATTCTGAAAATGGGATGAGCAAATCTTCGCGGTCCAGTAGTTCGAAAATTCAATGGTCACCAATATATTTCTTTTTGTTTGTTTACTTGCTTGTTTGTTTGTCTTTCAGGAAAATATTACTTCGAAGTGGAGCTGGAACTAAGTGAGACACAATTTGACTTCAGAAAAAACAGGGGATGTACAGATGCCATTTTTGCGCTACGACAATTTGTGTATCGAGTTCAACCAGGAACTGCACATGGTGGATAGAGAACAGTGTTGGGCTGTAATGGAGGGCTATGGTATAAGAGGTCAACTGCTAGATAATGTCAGAGCTCTATATAAAGACAGCAAATGCATGGTGAGAACCAGAAGTGGCCAGTCAAAGTGGTTCCCAGTAACATCAGGGGTACGCCAAGTATGTGTGCTTTCGCCACTACTATGGTCTTCTTGATTTATGTGGACAAGATCGCCAAGGAAGCAAATCCAACTGGTGGAGAAATAAATGAGCTTTTCTTTGCAGATGACCAGAGCCTCATCCACATTGACTCTGCAGGACTTCACTATCATACCAACAAACTAAATGCAGCATGTGAGAAATATGGCATGGAAGTCAGCATAGCCAAAACAGAGACTATGGTGGTTAGCCGTGCAGGACTTCACGATCATACCAACAAACTAAATGCAGCATGTGAGAAATATGGCATGGAAGTCAGCATAGCCAAAACAGAGACTATGGTGGTTAGCCGATTACCAAAGGATATTGACATCACCATTAACAGCAGTAAGCTAAAACAGACAACGGAGTTTAAGTACTTGGAGAGTATCATTAGAGACATAGAGACACGATGTCAAAGGCCAATAACATCATCTACCAACTAGGCCCGCTTCTTACATATCCTGCATTACCCATGGATACCAAAGCAAAACTCTCAACAAAAGACCAACCCATAAGTTCATCACCTGTGAAATGAGATGCCTAAGAAAAGCAGCTAATAGGTTAAGGAGGGATAAGATCAGGAATGAAGATATCAGAAAGATGGTGGGCAATTATGGTTCGGTCACTTTATGCGAATGGCCCCTAGCCAACCTTCAGCAAGAACGTATAACAGCAACACAACAGGAACTAGGGCTAGACAGCTGCCAAGCTGGTGTGTGACTCCTGCAACGATCTGGGTAAGATCATGTGTACAGCAGAAGTCATGCGCCACCCTGTCCTCTTCATTAGTAGATCTGCTAAGAAGCCATTCGTGGTGGTTACAGTTGAAATCCACAGCCAAAATAGAAATATTGGCTTTGGTTTTCGTGATTTATTAGGCGGTCCAACAAATATTTTATAACAATAACATTTTGACAAAATTTGTGAAAGGTTGTTTTTCTAAATAAACTGTTTTAAAAACATTTTCATGACTTTTACATGTATATAACCAGACATATAAATATTCTTAAAACGTTTTAACCAAAACCAAAACATGTTAACTTTTAAAAAATTGCGTTCACTGGCTATATACTGCTGATAGCATATGACTTTGTAAACTATCTATGGATACCATACCACTTCATCAACTATCTCCTGTTGGTAGCAAGCTGATAGTGTTCTCTAGACTAAGACAAAGATAAAACAACACATTGAAATTTTATTACAAAAGCAGTCCATTTTTAATAAATTTCATTTCATATATTGTGTACACTCTGTGTACACTGAAATGTACAATTCACATTCTTTTATTCATAAGGCTGACATTGACAACCTAAATATTACATGGTACTTCATAGCGTTGACATCCTACAAGCCAGCATGCTCTTTTGGTTAACCATGTAGTAGTAGGTAACTCTTTTAACTTGGATTGAATAATATTCAACCCAGTTTATAAACTAGGTCACGTCTGACAATCCCGTGGATCAAATTCCCAGGTACCGCCCTAGCACCGCCCTAGTTACGCGATATTAACCAATCACGGGCCGTACTGGAGTTTGATTGACAGAATCTTCAGACGCGATCTAGTTTTTGTTTATTTCCAACATCTATCATAACTGAATTTTTGAGCTTTGAAACAATAGAACGCATACTGTCTCAATTGGAAGGATCAGATCCGGGGGATCAGATTCTTTTTAATTGTCTCTTATAAAAGAGGCCTATGCAGATGGGTAGGTGTGCGTGGGGGTGCCCGCGTTTATACGTGTATGGGGTGTGTGTGGGACGAATGTGTGTAGGCTTTGTACATACACTAAATCAACTCCGCAAACAAATAACAAAATCAACACGCTATGAATTTTCCAGAGAGGAGTATTCACTGCTTTTATTTTCTAAGAATACATTTACATTTCTGAGAATACACAGAAGCACAGAAAGAAACAAAGAAAGAAAGAACAAAAGCAAGCAAAGAATAAAGAACGAACGAAATGAAGAAAAAAGAAAAGAATGAAATGAAGAAATAAAGAACAAATAAATAAATAAATAAATAAATAAATAAATAAATAAATAAATAAATAAATAAATAAATAAATAAAATAAATAAATCATCAATTAGCACTTAGTTTTGTTTATATTTACATAATCACGTGTCGAATCTCTTATGCATGTATCCTACTTTATGATACTATCAGTCACAGCGATCAAAGGACATATCAATGTAGGCCTACTGTTAACATTGATTAGGGAACAAACCGAAAGTTCGATGACGTCTTATAAACTTTCGTTAGGATATTGATCCCATCCCTCCCTCTCTGAAACGTACAAAACGTTGAAAATTGCAACCAGATAATTACTTACAAACGTAATCGGACTTTCTGACCCCACCCCTAACGGAAGGACTTGAGTTAATAGGACGTCTTTCAACTTTTTATTTGTTTCCTATAATTATACACCTTATTTTTTATTACCAGATTTTATCAACAATGATACATATATAAACAGCTTACTTATTAAATGCTACGGATACAAACAGTTTCTTTTATGCAAATAATCAAAATACCAATATTTTAATCATTTAGTATGCCTATAAAAGAATAAATGTTCTTAATATACGTCCAATTAATTGAACATACAGATAATCAAGCAATTCAAAATATTTCACAATATAAACAATATAACTCTGACATTTACAATGTTTACTGCGTAAGTTGCAGACCTCAAAACGCAGCCGAAATATAATGAACACTCTCAGAATTATTAACCTGCTGCCAAGGGCGGACCCAGGGGAGCAGGGGCTTGCCCCCTAAAAAGAGGGCTCCTTTACCTCTCCCCACACCGCGCCGAATGACCAATTGAGTCGCATTTGTATGGCAATTTGGCTCGGGAAACGAACGGCAAACATTTTAAAGAGAGGATTCTCCCCCTGTTTGATGTTGCAATGGATCATTAACTCCGGGCACTGGATGGAGGCAAAATTGCAATACTTTAGTCTTAAAGATTGCCATTCAATTGCATTTTAAAACGACATTGTACATTCATAAAATTCCAGGACAAGGCCAGAGTCCCGCTACCCCTTGGTTTTAACAAATCAAAATAAATCATATTAATACGATCATTATAATAGTAGACTTTTTTACTTTCTTCAATAGCTTCGATAACACACAATATAACACAAATAAGACATAATAATATACATACACAATGTGACATCAATAAGAGATAATAATATACATACACAATATGGCATAAATAAGAGATAATAATATACATACACACATAATATGACATAAATAACAGATAATAATATATGAGTGTCTGATTGGCAAGCAAATTAAAACAGAGCGAACACCCCCGCCCAGCAAATATTTCCATGGCAAGGATAACCCCGATATTTCACATAATCAATGAAATGCACATATATGATATGAAATGTAAATAGGCCTATATCGTTTTTTGATACAAAAAAATTGTAAATGACCAAAATAATTCATGAAATACATAAAATTGTCATTATTTCAAGGTGATAACAAGGAAGTTTTTTGTGCCGTTTAGAATTTACCTCCCCCCCCCCGGCTCATACTAGTATTTATTGCACAACCCCTTAAGCATGTATTTCACATAACACTCACATTGAGATAATTTACACAATTTTCCTGAAATCAGGATGTGTGCAAAATAAGGCAGGTCTGCAATGATGATGAGTATACATAAGACATTATGCAAATCATCACAGTGATCATGTATACATGCTGATTGTTGGACATAAATGAGAATTAAGCACCTTATGAGGCAATCAGGCCATTTATTGTTGCTCATACACCAACACAGATTTACGATTCGCTACATAAATTTTTCCATTTGACATGGCAATACCACATGGTGCATACATCCCTTTAATTATGCACCTTTGGAATTGTCCATTCATAGTGTATTGGTGTATGTGACCAGTATTAGCGAAGGCGCCACCAGTCTTCTCATTTGCCTCTATCACTGCAATATAAACTGACCCTTTGCCATATACGGCACCCCTGGGTTGACCTGCTTCGTTATCAACAATAAATGACTTGATACGACATAACTCAACACCGCTATCACTGTATCTTATCACTTGCCTTGTCTGCCAATCAGACACCCATATATTATTATCTGGGTCTGATGATATATACCATGGTTTGATATCGACAGACAGCTTCTTTATAGGTTGCTGTCTGTCCATATCATGTACTGTAATTACCTGTCTGTCCAAATCACCTACGTATACCACACCAGATGGAAATATTGCTACACCACATGTATCATACTTAGTACTATTATTGCACTCTGCTGTAACAGTGGAGAGACTTTTTAAATAATCTCCACTGACAGAAAAGAGTTTTACTAGGTTTGATTGGTCGGAGATAACAATATCTCCACCTGGTGTGACTGCGACACGTTTGGGGTATAGGAGTTTGCCTTCTGGATTGGTTGGATGGGATTGGAATGTAAACTTATATGTGCCGTTACTGTTAAACATGTATGCTTGACTTGTTTGCATTGCCAAATTAACGTTTGTTACAACGATATCACCATTCTTACACACAGCAATACCCAATGCCCGTCTGAATTCTCCGTCCTTGTCCCCTTCTTGTCCAAACGTCTGCATCAGTTTCCATTCTTTTGAATGTTGAGATCCTATTGGTGATACATAGAAATAAAACACAGTCATGTTATAGTCATTAGTGTATGTTATATGGGTCATAGCAATGATGGACATTAGTTGAATATTGATTATTTTAATTTACTTATTTTATTTGTTTACTTACTTTTTGTTCTTATTTATTTATTTTGTTTATTTTATGATTTTTTTTTTTTTAATTTTTTATATATTTTATTTATTTCATTTATTTTGTGATGCTACAGATATACATAAACCCTACATGTGACTAATAATTAGAATTGAATTTAATATTAATTATTTCTTTATTATTTTTCTATTGTATTATGACGCATACACAAATCATGATGTCATTCATTTTTGTTTGCTGTTGTTGTTTGTTGTTTGTTTTTGTTTTGTTTTTTGTTTTTGGCTCTTTTTTTTTCTTCTTTTTTTTGTTACTGATCTTGGTTGCGTCTTTCTGTGTAGGAGTAACAAACTCCCGCTATTTATTATTATGAACAAAAAGTCTCCTTATATATTATTTTTAGATACAGCTGGTTAACCGTTTTTAACATTAGTTAATACAATATGAGCTAATCATGAATTAATAACCGAGATATTTTAACTTCAATGACGCAACCTCGCTGTTAGTTGTTGAAGTATCCAAATGTAAACATTAGCAAACTTGAGGGGGCTAGACCACTTTTTAAACTTTTTAAGTAGAGAGCAGGCCTGCTAGAGCGTAGGCCAACGCGCTGTTCTTGGATGCATCATTTTACTCCCGTTATCTTTGTTATAACCAGTAACATGCCAGGGGGACAAGGTAATGGATTTGTATGTGATAATGAAACAAGATCTATTTGAACATAAATATAATAATGTAGTTATATAGTAAACATCAATAATATTCACTGTTTAGTACAACGTTTTAGAAAGAAAGAAAGAAAGAAAGAAAGAAAGAAAGAAAGAAAGAAAGAAAGAAAGAAAGAAAGAAAGAAAGAAAGAAAGAAAGAAAGAAAGAAAGAAAGAAAGAAAGAAAGAAAGAAAGAAAGAAAGAAAGAAAGAAAGAAAGAAAGAAAGAAAGAAAGAAAGAAAAACTTTGTAGCGCATGGCAACTATTAACAGAACATAAAATCAAAATATAAAATCAGCAACATCAGAATTGTGGACACAAACACAATCCAGACATACTCTTTGAATATTGCTATGTTCATTTCGAATCATAGCCTATTTTAGGCCTAAACCTACACTAAATGCATGCATGCTGAGAGGAGGTATGCGCTATGTATTACGCCTTTGTTGAAGCGAAATGATAATATAACATATAATGCATTATAGGCTTTTGTGCCCGTCATTTCATTAAAACTACAGCGAGTGCAATAAAAATAACATACAAAATAAAATACGTCAGAAGAATTAAGATTCTGCTTCTAAGGTATCTCAATGGCAGCGGAATAAATGAGTTCGCTAAATCACACAAATGTATTTTACCCTATAAACATTGTCCCTGACATTTGCGCTTATTCACAAAACGAGCGTCAGTCAAAGGCCTACATCTGCATGATATTAATTGTTTGAATAAACTTAAACCCTCATATGGTTAGGTCGATAAAAAATAGAATTATCAGAGTGATTAAACAGGAAAAACCTGATTGATCCAATGGCATTTATCTCTATCATTGCTTAAATGTTGCGAGTAGATTGGCTTGTGAGCTCAGAGAAATGGAAATCTTATGTAGTCCGTCAATTGCACCCCTTCAGCCCAGAAATCCGCGTATCCTGAACAGAGCATAATGACGATGAAGCAAAATTTGTTTCAGTAGGCCTACTCGGTTGGCCAGCTGCCGGACTACCCTGATGTATTTGGAATATTTCTCTACAGAGAATTATCAACAGTTCTTCATGCAGGCCTACACGCTATTCAACTCGTATACACTAGTGGACTAAGTGAAATGGTACCCTGATGTAGTCCGGTCATATACTCTGTTGAACGTGCTGCCGAAGAGAGTACTACATGATGGACTATACCCTGATTTGGTTGGACCATAAATTTTCACATGACTACAGAGAATTACCAGGAGTTTTTCATACTTTGCAATAACATCAACTAGACCTACATGCTATCCAGCTCGTATACATTAGGCAGGCCTTCTCAACTAGTTTATTTGAAGTGCCAACTGGGAAATTTTAGTGATCATGAAGTGCCATCATGTTAAGGGTGGATTTTGCGAAGGAGCACGTGCGCGCCTGAACGCATAGCGGGGGGGTCCAGTGGCATGCCTTATGGCCCCCTGAGGTGTCCAGTGTAAAAGCCCCAGCCGGGGGTCCAGGGGGCGCCGCCCCCGGAAGCTTTGAGATTTTAGGGCTTTCGAAAGGCTCAGATGTGGTATTTTTACCCCTCTTTTGTTAAAAATGCGCAACTTCGTGCGCCACTTCGACTAACTCCAAGCGCCACATGTGGCGCGCGCGCCGCCAGTTGAGAAGGCCTGCTAGTGAGCTTATTGAAATGGAACCCTAATGTAGTCCGTCCTAGCCTGTCCAAGCACCCGCCCAACCGAACACCCACAAGGCACAATACAGGGAAGCAAATGTCGCTTCGATTTGGTACTCGTTCGACGCGTGACCGAGGGTAGGCATACTTCTTGAGTTTTATGACGGATTATGAATTGATATGAGTGGACCACGTGACCACAGATAACTATCAGAGTTTTTCGTTCTTAGCAATAACATCAAAATACACCTTATCATGCTTATTCAGCTTGTATTAACCCTAACAGATCCTCTGCTTTATGGCGAAGGACAAGGAAAGAAGGAAGACCGATTGAAAGAAGAATAGGAAAACCACCGACCCCTCGGTTGTGTAGAACAAGACCGGGGATAGCAACTCATGAGTGTGAACGCTGCCCGGTCAACGTTTTAGTGTGAATAATCATATGTTGGTTCTTTGCGAAATCGGATCACTCGGTGTGCTTGGTCTTGCATAGCGAATTGCACGCAAGTACGCAACTATACGTACAAATGCACTTTGCGTATTGTGTAACTTGCGCTTGTTTTTTGACGTTAATGACGCGCCCAATAAGAAATTTTAAAATAAATAATTTTGCCGATAACGTAAAACATTGTTGGGTTCTACATTATTGTTAAGACTCATTGTATAGGCCTAAACATGTTTATAATCATTATGAGTTGGGATGGCAGCAGCGTAGCTAGAGATGGGGGAAGGGGGTTGAAGAGAGCTGAGGAAAGGGGAAAGGAAAGGAAGGGAAATCTGAAGAAGAGAATAGAAAGAGAGAAAGAGAAAAACCTTACCAAAAGGGAAAGAAAGCCAAAAAAGAGAAAATAAACGAGGACGAATACAAAGAAAGGGAACTGAATAAAAACAAAACGGAGCCCTAAAAAGGGACGGGGAACAAAATAAATGGAAGAAGACAAAACAACATTTAGCATGCAGGTGAGCAATTCAAGTGCAAGTATTGGAAGGGGAAATGATTGAAAGAAAAGGGAAGAAATTGTAGAATGTGAAACTATGAAATGAAAAGACCAGGCAAGGAATTGAAAGATGAATGTATAGAAAGGGAAAAGAAAGAGAGGACCCGGGGAACTCGATAAGACTAAATGGAGAAAATGGAGGGAAAATGAGAGAAGACACAAGACACTGAAAGAAAGGAACATAACTATTAAAAACCATAAGGGAAATGAAGCTGGAAGAGGAATAAATGAAGTAAAAAGTTCAAGGGAAATAATGCGAGTGAATGTAATGGAAAGCGTAAGAAGTGCTTAAAACACAGGAACTTTCAGGGGCTCTACCCCCTAAACCCTACTAAGTACCAAGGGCTCTAAGAAGGACCGTCTGACTCGAGAATCGATCCGTTCCAGTTTCTTCTCCTCTTGTAACATGAGTGTGATAATCGATCTTGACGTGCTGGGGCAATTACCAAATACGGCGTATAATTATCATTTAGAATGTTCACACTTACCGATGCCACTATCCTTTGACGCCATGGCTTCCTGTAATTATTCAAATAAACATGTATGATTGGCGGAAAAATGTACGATACTAGTTGTATATTATGTTTTATAGTAAATGCAGGTCTAAAACATGTTTACTTTCTCTCATTTACATCTTAAATATCTTAAATATCCAAATGAACCTATAGGACCAGTTACAAAGAAATACGAGTATACAGGATTGTTTAGTAAACATTGAAAAGGTAAGGTTAAAGATGTGCACTATTTTAAGAAACAGTTGCTGAGTTCCAGGAGTAAACAGCGCCATGTAATTTTAAAGAAGCATTTTCTTTACATCGAGTCGATAATGTTTTACAGAGCTATTTACAGTGTTTTCCAATGATCGCATTATATCGCATTGGCACATCGTGCGTCGAGTGCCGCTCTTTAATTCTGTAATATCTAGCAATGCTTTGAGAAATTCGAATATCACATTATTATTATAAATAAATATTCGTGATATGATCAAAAGCGATTAACCAGATAATGGATAAACAAAACAAGCAAACGTCCCTATCCACCGGGTGCACCACTCAGTCCGACAAGCCGCTAGTACGACACGCCGCTAGTCCGACAAAACAAATTCCCTATACTTAGAGGTGCGTCAGTCCGAAAATGAAAAGCACGGCGCTAGTCCGAAAAAAGCACGCGCTAGTCCGAAAATGAAAACCACTGCAACAGTGCGACACGCCGCTAGTCCGAATCTGAAAACACAGTTTTTATATAGTCCGACACGCCGCTAGTCCGAATCCGAAATACACTGCGCTAGTCCGAATTTGGTAAACACTTCTTCAGTCCGACACTGCGCTAGTCCAAAAACTGACGGAGTGTTTTCCAGATTCGGACTAGCGCAGTGGTTTTTAATTTCGGACTAGCCCAGTGGTTTTCATTTTCGATTTTCGAACTAGCCTCGTGTCTGACTGGCAGAGTATATTTAAGATTCGGACTAGCGGCGTGTCGGACTGGTGCAGTGCATTTCAGATTCGGACTAGCGGCGTGTCGGACTAGCGGAGTGTTGGACTAGCGGCGTGTCGGACTATCGCCCTGTACCCCTATCCACAAGGGCGCAGCAAGCGGGTGGACAGGGTGGACGAAGTCCATTGCCCCTATGGTTCAAGGGCCCCGAGACCACGGTGAAGAGTCATCTGTTTAAGATTTTCGTGCAATACTTGTGGTCAAAGCTTTTCATAGACATCAGATGGAGTTAAAATTGCACACTATTGATTTGTTTTCCATTTCACCAGGCTGCAATTTTTCAAACAACAACTGAAATCTAAACTCTAACTATATTAAATCTAATCTTTTCTTATATAATTGGCCCATTCCAGCCGTAAATGGCGTTTCGGCTTGGCTAACTCCAATCAGGGCGGACTTAGCGAAGCGGAAAAAGTTAAAGCGAGGACGATTGTGTAGCCTGCCACCGCTAATTCTGGCCTGATTGGATTTAGCGAAGCCAAATTGCCATCAAAGACCAATAAAGCTCTTTGGAACTTGAAATAATTGACGGCTTCAGTAAAGTAATGGATATCTGCAAAGCTGATTTACGGATAGGCCCCTATACACATAATGATGACAATCGAGGATTTTAACATGTTTATAAATCCAACAATTTTATTACCATTTAGATTTTAGAATCACTGCCTTGCCATTTTGGAGATTTAATACAACATGCTATAAATGCAGGTTGTATAAAAGAATATAATGAGATACTCACCTCAGTGCGACCCATGAGAGCGGCGTCTGATTTGGGTAGCCTTGGTTTGGTTGGGCTAATAGTAGTATTGGTCTTTAGAAAATCTGATCAAGAAAAGGATACCCACATATTAAGGGGGAATAATACCCTGATTTTCATCAGTACCCCTCTTCTTTTTTTCTTACAAATTTATCAAGTACACATATATGTTCATCACCTCATGTCCTGAACTTATCAAATATATCGTTATGAACACGGCAGAGTGCCGAATACGCAAAATTGCTGTTCTGAGTAAACGGCGTCTGAAAATCTTGTTACCATTCCATTGGTCCTTCTAAAAATTTAGAACATTCGTGAGCACTCATTTGAAATATATATTATAGAAGTGAATGTACACGAATTATTAGCAATACTTGCATGTTCTGAAATAATCGATATATCCCTCAAAACGCGTTTTAATAGCTATTCGGCTTTATGCTGTATCCAAAATGTCTCTACCACTGCGCAGAGAGAGGTCGAATACGCATTCAACTACGTGTAAACCATAGCACGCATTCTTGATTTGGGGGGTTTTGTGTAGAAATTACTGGTTGTCCTAAGGCTATGTAGACTTAACTTGCTATTAAGTTATAAATAGTCATCCCTGTAATATTTAGCAAAAATTCGAAGATTTTAAAGCAAAATTAACAATACTGGCCTATATTTTGTGTATTATTTTCCGGGATTTTCCAATTTCACGGGCGCGCACTCACATTATTAAACCACAGCAATATCATATGGGGAATGTTTGTACTTATTTTGGTATAACTGGACAGAAGATACCTACAGCTATACGTTGGTATCAAATATATTAGTATAGGACATGCAATATAGAAAATTCGGGGTTTCCCGCTATACAATACTATAGATCAACATGATTTGTACAGCTAAGTATACGATTCGTCTCTCTGTCGAATTCTTTTATCGCACTTCAGCGCGATTCGTCCAAATCGAAATTTCAATAACTACGTCGGTGAGTAAGATTTACCATTAATTTTTGTTGGAAATAAAAGATAACCTGAAACATAATCATAAGCATACAAAAACTCAATTTGCTCAAAATTCTCGATTCGTCACTCTGCCGAATTCATAACGATATCTACATACAAAGTGTTTTTAAATCATTTTAGTAAGTCATTTTAGCCCTATATATTTTTTGTTTACTGTATCCTAGTAACTCAGATCTGTGCTTCATAACAAACCATAATTTATTCTTTTCAACACGTTCAAGTAGGGTATATGAATAGAATACATATAGAAAATCAAAGTGGTGCATGCAAAATATAACACTGAATAAATTAAATAAACACTTATACAATGGATGCACAGTCATTAGTCAATTTAATACTATAATGTGTTGTTAGGAGAAGAAAAGGCTATTAGGTCATCGTATGTCAGGTTATAGGTCAATTGGTTCAGGTCAAATTTAAGCATCAATTTTGAATACACACGTGAGAGTCTGTGATATCATAATGAGGCATAATTTTGATATTCTGTCTTTAACTGGATATATATCGAGAAGTGCAAGGTGGATATACTAATATACCTTGGGATGTAAATGGTGAGTACAATGTAGAATGCCTAGTTGAGATGGATTTCACAAATAAATATAAAATAGTTACCAAAATCACAAAACTTAAGCTTACGGAAAACTACCCAATATGGCGGTCTAGGTGACAAGAAATAAAATTTTTTCAACATTGCTGTAGTATGGTGGTGGTAACCTGTTACCTATGGCTTAATTAAGTTTCAGTGAAATAATATCGCAAGTTAAAAATACAAAATATAGCTCAACATTGAAAATAGAAGCATTTTAACCAGTTCCTTTTTGATAGTTGTGGAGCACCAAGTTCATGAAGTCATAAAAGAAATCAGGAACCACTTATTCCCATTTTACATATCAACTTTATTTCCCTAATGTGTTAGCAACACATATCCAAAATTTTAACGAAATCCGTTGATAGTAAGCTTTCCAAAATGAAGTGAATTTAAATCATCAGTGATGTACCTCCTTTTGGCTTCTATTTTTAAAAGCATTTAATCTACATTGATACCGATGCCACCAATAAAACGAGAAGATCTGCCCCTTCATTTTGCATACCACTTTGTCCAATTTTTTTTTGTAATTTCTTCACAAAATACAAAAAAATGCAAAAAAAAATCAATGGGTGTAGTACCCCTTAATTAGTACGGTCAAAATATTTTGCTTTCATGATTTCGTAATACGTAGCGCATAGCTCCTCTCAGGATACATTTATGTGATTACCACATAGTTGAACTAAATTTAGTAACAGACCGGAATTCATTTGATACATTTTTGTGAAGATATGACATCAAACCTAGACTTTGTTGTGTGACTTGTTTCATGCTTTCCTTTTGGAGTGACATTTCAGACCATAACTCTGCAACTGATATGTTCAAAAGATTTGCAAAATCCATGTATTCAAAGATGCATATCAATAACTATATTTTTTTATTATTATTTGATGTATTTTATCCTTGTAGCTTTGTCCTTGTTTATGCGGTTATTTTTTTCATAATATATGCTTGTTTAATTTTTTATGCGAAAAAGCAAGCCGCGGATACGCGCGGATGCTCGATTTCATAGAATAAAAGATGGTACCTTAGTATTTTACTTAAATGTAATTATTAGTCTCAAAAACAACATTCCCAAGAATAGGGGGAGAATTACATGAATATAGTGCATTAGTACAATTGTCCAAATTATTTTTAAATTCACTTTTGTTGATTAAGATTTTGTTCCTCGTTTTAATAGCTCGACAAGTGAACCGTTTTGTTTTGTTTGTTTGTTAATAATGATCTTTGTGTGTAGCGGGACGGAGACAACCAATTTTCATGTAGCAGGGTTGATGTAAAAACAACTACCTAAGACAGTGGAATTCTCAATGGTGTTATGATATAACGGGGTCGGCACTGAGCATTGTTTGTATTTGATATATAATACGTCACTTACCACTATCCCTTGACGGTTTCTTAGTCTCCGAATGACTGGATAGATTCAAAGCAGCAACTTTCGCTCTGACAGACACTTCACCAGATGTCCTCCAGAAGTCGCTTCCCACGCTTTCACCCTTGCCACTATCCTGTATCTTCTGCACTTTCTTGGCTTCTGGTGCTTCTGTTACCTGCTAGTATATCATATTAGAGAGCATGATTATAATTTCTAAAAGAAAATCTGCTGTTACAATGAAGATATGGAAGATGAGAGCGTGTAAAAAAAAGGATTGATTTTCTCCTGATGAACAGACATAATGAAAAAGGGAAAGAAAGTGTTTCCTTTGAAAATCTTCATTGGTCAGTCTTGTTTCCCGCCAGACTGATTGTGACCCCGGAAAGTAAACCTGAACCAACAAGTCATACAAAGAAATTGTCTCTTTAGATACGATTTCTGAGAATTAAACCAGTGGCTTTGGTCAGTGGTTAGTGTAATAGGACCTGTCAAATCTGCATCCTAATTGGTTATTAATTCTCATATAAATTGTGTTTCCAACTGCAAGCGCAAACTGTACAATAGGACTAGAACTAGGACTAGACCCGCCACGAAGGCACCAATCGGCCTCTCATGAGCCGCATCGCGTACTCGCGTGTCTTGTGTGCATTTATATCTCCAGATTCCACTGAAGCAAAGTGGTTGATTGACAGCCAATTACACCAAAAATCCATTTGGGGCTCGATTCGGACCAATCAGTGCAAATCTCGCCTAATAACTCGCCTGCGTGCCCGGACCCAAGACGCTGACCCAAGATGATGCAATTATGCTGAGAAACCAATTTACTATTGCTATTTGCAATAACGGAATGTGTGTCTGCCGATAAAAAGCGATGTTCAGTCACCCTTCCATCGGCTTCATCGGCCCAACTCCTGTATTTTATCGCAACCGGATTATAGCACTTGCAGACAAAAATATTAGAAATATCGTTCGCGTTTTAACAAAAATAGCGGTATTGTCAAAGGCCAAATAAATCGCAGAATCGCTCAAAAAGGGTGTTTTTCCCCTGAAAATGAGAGGCAAAAGGGGGTGTTTTTAAAGTTCACCGACAAGCATGAATAGCCGTGGATGCACGGAGTGTGGGAACCGGGCCATGAATCAACTAAAACCCAAGTACTCAGCCGCCTTCTGCTCCTATTCGGACCTATTCGGATGATTCGCACTACATTTATAGAAACATAATGTCCTATGCTCATTATGTGAGTTTTTTGTTGCTTATTTTTGTTTTAGGGTAAGAATTAATATGATTAATGTTAATTTCCAAACACGCTGTAAGTAGATGTTATTGTTTTCTTTGTATATTAATGAAATAACTCACCGTCTCAACTATTTCCATTAAGACCCTATCAGCTCTCCGTATTGTAGACTTGAATTGGCTCTGGTAAAGATGGGTAACGGACTCCTGAATTTCTATTAAAGGTTTGAATAGCGAAATACTTCATTGATCAGGTTTATGCTTGAGACATTCGTTTTATACATGGTTAAATTAAAATACTGAATACAGGTGAATTTATGGGGCCTGGATTATTATAGGAAAGTCACGTACTCTTTTTGCGGAGGACTATAGCTACACATCACAGCAACATATACCTTGATGTGTCATCGGAATTACCAAATACAGACAAATAACAGACAGCGATAAACCGTTCGCATTCGCACCGCGCCTTTTGTGTTAAATCAACTACAGAGGGCGTCGTTGTAATTCACACCTTGATTTCAATCGTGTCATCGGAATTACCAAATACAGACGAATAGCATGCAACGATAAACCGCTCGCATTCGCAACGCGCCTTTTGTGTTAAATTAACTACAGAGGGCGTCGATGCAATTCATACTTTGATTTCAATCGTGTCATCGGAATTACCAAATACAGACGAATAGCATGCAACGATAAACCGTTCGCATTCGCAACGCGCCTTTTGTGTTAAATTAACTAAAGAGCGCGACATTGTAATTCACACCTTGATTTCAATCGTGTCATCGCAATTACCACATACAGACGAATAGTAGACAACGATAAACCGTTCGCATCCACGTGACCGTGCCTTTTGTGTTAAATTAACTACAGAGGGCGTCTATGTAATTCACACCTTGATTTCAATCGTGTCATCGGAATTACCAAATACAGATGAATAGCAGACAACGATAAGCCGTCCGCGTCCGCACCGCGCCTTTTGTCTTAAATTAAGTACAGAGGGCGTCGTTGTAATTCACACCTTGATTTCAATCGTGTCATCGGAATTACCAAATACAGACGAATAGCAGACAACGATAAGCCGTCCGCATCTGCACCGTGCCTTTTGTGTTAAATTAACTACAGAGGGCGTTGACATTCACGCATTGATTTCAATCGTGTCATCGGAATTACCAAATACAGACGAATAGCAGACAACGATAAACTGTCCACATCCGCACCGCGCCTTTTGTGTTAAATCAACTACAGAGGGCGTCGTTGTAGTTCACACCTTGATTTCAATCGTGTCATCGGAATTACCAAATACAGACGAATAGCAAACAACGATAAACTGTCCACATCCGCACCGCGCCTTTTGTGTTAAATCAATGACAGAGGGCGTCGTTGTAATTCACACCTTGATTTCAATCGTGTCATCGGAATTACCAAATACAGACGAATAGCAGACAACGATAAACTGTCCACATCTGCACCGTGTCTTTTATGTTAAATTAACTACAGAGGGCGTCGATATCAATATTTACACAATGCAGAGCGATTTTTGCCTTGGTCACTACCGCGCTGGACGAATCGCTTAAGGCACTCTACCATTCATAGATTATTATAGAGACGATGCAGTAGGTAGTAGCCATAGGGGTATATGTTTTGTATTAGTCGCACCTTGAAACTGTGGTCTGTCTGAAGGCTTTGCATCCCAGCATCTCTCAATCAAGGCTACAATCTCTTTTGGAACATCACTAGGAATTTGGTTCATGTCTGGGCGCTTTCCAGTTAACAACCAGACAGCAACTAAAGTTGGCTCGGCATCTAAGACAACAAAAAACAGAGGATTGATCATCATATGGTCATTTGTTAAAGTTTGATCCTTTTCCTTTACCAATTTGATACATAAGAGGAACTCGACAGGTTCTTTTAGAAGCTTATAGTCCGAAAAATAAACTCAATATAACATTCCACTATTTGCAGTATTTGCAAGGTATATTTAAAGCAAGTGTGTAGAAACAACCTTTGCTTCCGATCGGATTGTGTGGGGGTGTGTGCGTGGAGGGAAATTAATCATCCGATAGTGGCAGATCGTCTCGTAGTGAGGGTCAAAAACGCATGATTTCTATCTAGTTGATACATTTATGGGTTATTTTAGTGCACCAAAAAACGCTGAATTCCTATTTAAGGATGTTTTTGCTCAAAAGGGCAAATCCTGTTATAAAGGGTATGTTTTGAAAATCTCTGGTCGCGCATGTTATAATACTTGATCCCCCATACCAGGGAGGAGGATCGCCTCGCCGTATGTGTGAATCCTCCGACGGTGGAGCGTATGGGAATTCCCTGAGCGTTCGGAGGATCGTAGTGTGTTGGAATCCTCTGATTGTGTGAGAATCCTCAAACTGTGGAAGAACGTCACGCAGTGTATGGGGAGCTTCAAATCGTTCGGATGATCGCTTTACCCAGTGGGAATTCTCAAACGGCGAAGGACCACCACAAGCTACCTCACACTGTTCGGGCATCCATACACTGAGTGGCAATCCCCGACATGAGAGAATTATTATTCGCCGCGTGGAGATCCTTTGACATCTGACATTATTTATAAATTAATTATTATTAATAAATAAGTAAATAAATAAAAAATAAAAAAGGACAAGGCTATTTACTTACGTCCCAACCAAGCATCTTTACCGCTCACGAATTCAAATAGAGTGATTGCATATCTGGAATGAAACAGTGCAGACAAGTAAAAATCATAAGTCTTGACTACTGCATAAATCAAGCTTGTGAGCATACGGGGCCGGCAGGCTATTGACGTAAACTGAAACGAAACTGGACATCATATTCAGGGGGGGGGGGCACATTGTAACACGACATACAAACCGTGAAGCCTGATTTAAGGATTAGTTGCATTCAATCAGCAAGGATGACGGTATTTTACAGCATAATTTAAAAACGTAACAGTTTTTCTGAAAACAAACCCTTCTTCATCTTATGTGCCAATTTGTGTTGTGTTTTGTGTTTAGCCAATGAGAGGCTTGCTCCGTTATGATGGCAACCATATTTTGAAAAGCCCGTTTTCAAATCTAAACATGTGCTCTAATAATCATGATAATGGTATATATAGCGGCTCGCGTTTGAAAAGCGTATTTAAATCGATCCAAACATATTCACCCTCCCCCTTAAAGGAATAGAAGTTCTTACGTCCATATGTCCCAGAATTTGTCCGGTTTGGTCTTCTCACTGCTGTATCCTTCTGGTGGGATGTGTGAAAACGTTCCGGCAACACGGACGCTTTGCATGTACTGAACTGTTTTAGTACTCAGTGCCAATCCCAGATCTCCAACCTAATGAAATATACATACATAAAGATATGTGCTTTTTTTCTTCTTCTTTTTGGGAAAGGACATCAACTTTTTTTCCATGAAAAAAAAACCAGTTTATTCAATGATTCAAATGCATTTTCTTGCCATGTATTATGCGAGTTAATTTTTTTTTAATTATTTTTTTATTTAATGGGCAACATAAAAGCAGTTTTTGGAATTATCCAATTGTCAACATTTCCTTTTGCTCTCGATTTGCTTCTATATTCAACCATTAGATTCGTATACATTGCTTCGTTCTGTCTCTTTCTTAGTCAGACAACGGGTAAGTAAAATATGCGTGGACATATACATACCTTAACACAAAATCCATTACCAACCATCACATTTTCAAGTTTCAAATCTCGATGAATCACCGGAGGAGTTTGCGTGTGGAGGAAATTCATCGCCAACGCAATCTCTTGGATCATCTTAATCTTCCTAGCCCAGCAGTTACCTCCCATCATAAACTTCTGGTTGAATTTTCTTAAGTCTCCATACTCAAGGACTTCCATGACGATACTAAGAGGTTTGCCAGGATCTTCGATGACTCCCATAACGCGTACTAGATAAGGACACGTGATACCACGCCACATCTTCTTGGCTTCTTTCAGGATCTCATCATCCAAGCTGTATGAAATAAATTCAATCCATATTTTAGAGGTTGCTGATTAAAATAAAGGAAGAAAAGCAGAAGAAAGAAAGAAAGAAAGAAAGAAAGAAAGAAAGAAAGAAAGAAAGAAAAAAAGAAAGAAAGAAAGAAAGAAAGAAAAAGAAAAAAAGAAAGAAAGAAAGAAAGAAAGAAAGAAAGAAAGAAAGAAAGAAAGAAAGAAAAAAGAAAAAAAGAAAAAAAAAAGAAAGAAAGAAAGAAAGAAGGAAAGGAAGAAAGAAAGAAAGAAAGAAAGAAAGAAAGAAAGAAAGAAAGAAAGAAAGGAAAGAAAGAAAGAAAGAATGAAAGAAAGAAAGAAAGAAAGAAAGAAAAAAGAAAGAAAGAAGAAAGAAAAAAGAAAGAAAGAAAGAAAGAAAGAAAGAAAGAAAGAAAGAAAGAAAGAAAGAAAGAAAGAAAGAAAGAAAGAAAGAAAGAAAATATCCGGCCAAAATCTCTTTGTTTTGTTTGTTTTTTTGTTTTTTTTGTGTGTTTTTTTACAACTTATAGACCAATTAGCTAATAATTGGTACCGAATAATAGGAATAAACATCCATACACAGGCTATACCTCCCCTACCCAGGCGGCGGATGACATGATCGAGCCGGCAACTTGTGAAACCGCCCGGCCGTATGGCATTTTCCAATATACTCGGTTAGTTTTGTGGGGTTCATTATCAAACCCCAACGGTTTTAGCTTGTATTTATATTATTTATCAACATAGGCCTATTTTTTTGTGATATTTCAAGCGTTTTAAAATTTCAAAATAATCCCATTCAATTACACGGTTGACGATGGAAATTTACTGAATTTAGAGAATGCACGTCGTACACCACCTGTCCCCTACCCAAATATACAGCAGTAAGATAAGGGTTCAACATAATATGGTAGTAAACGTAATTTTTGTCAGGACATATATCTAATAAATCTTACGTGATTCCATTGAATTGTTTGATAGCAACCTCTCCCCAGCTTTTATGAGTCGCAAGTGATACGCCACCAAATCCTCCACCAGCAAGAAACTTCCCAACTGTAATATCATCTGGTCTGATAAATGCAAAACCCTCTGCCGATGTTGCCATGATTGATGTATTAAGAGTGTATCTGAAATCAAATTTCAAGACAAAAACATAGAAACAATTATTATAACTAATGCGGCTATTTTTTGGTTACAAACACGATATTGTTAAAATATCGAGGATGGTTATTTTATTCATACTTGATATGCCCAACGGTAGCACGCATGAGTAATAGTTTAAGGCTAATGGGACGGCAGGAGCCATATTTTTCCAGTTTTAACCATTTAACTGAAAATAAAATGAAGCTCTTATTATTGGTTTTTTTGTGTTATTAAATTATTAATGAAACCGTTGATTAAGGGGTGGGGTATGAACGTTTCGACAGTATTTATTGTGGGACATTAGAGCACATCAGACATATCGAATTGCATTCTGAATACGAAGAATGTCCTTCTGATATCAAATAATTTTGATTTTTTGAAATTTGCAATGTAATACACATTTTATGGCAAATGATTAAAAATAGATATTTTTGATATTTAACAGTACTCGAAGTAAACTTTATAAATCTGATGATTTATACTGAAAGTGTATGTAGGTGGAATGAAAAGCCAACGATCAATTTAAAATTTTGACCTTTCGTATTGAAGATATGGATTTTTTCCGTAAAACACCAAAATAAATGAGGTCTTTTAGGGAAAAAATCCATATCTTTAATATGAAACGTTAAAATTTTCAATTGATCGTCGGATTTTCCTCCCAGCTACATACACTTTAAGAATATATCATTAGATTTATAAAATTTTACTTCGAGGACTGTTATATATCAAAAATGTGAGAAATATCAAATTTTAATAATTTGTCATAAAATTTGTATTATATCGTGAATTTCAAAAAATGAAAAATATTTGATATCAGAAGGACATTCTTCGTATTCAGAATGCAATTTGATATGTCTGATGTGCTCTCATGTCCCACAAAAAATACTGTCGAAACGCTCAAAACGCTCATTCCCGATCCCTTAATGATAGTGATAAGTTTATATTCATTATGAGCATTAGTGATATTGATGTCATCAATATTGCTATAGTTAATTTCATCCTGCTTTTATAAAACGTTCTTTAAACATACTGATATTTAATTTTTCATATCCATAATATGTCAAATGTTCTATACCTGTTACATTTACAGTATATATCTTATATTTTCATGAACATTTAATATCTCTATATCCGTCTTTTGAATTCTGATTTTGATTCTATTGCTATATCTGATAGGAAATTAGTCTAGGAAGCCAATAATTGCATACAATATTTTTATAGGTCTTGTGGCTTTTAAGCCAAGCCCAGTAATATATGAAAACTAACATTTTTGGCGTTCTGCCTCTCCAGAGAAAAAAGTCATGCACAAAGGGCGATAATGACACTCCTAATATCAAGCCGTGGGATCTCCTTTATAGAAACCAAGCAATTCCTCTTGTGTGTCAGCTTTATTTGTCATGCTCCACTCCAACTAGCCTCAACATAATTTTAATCAATAATCACTAAATGAAAGATATCCATTACTATATTAATAGAGCTACGTCAACACAGCCGAGGTGAATGCCACTTACCAGACAAGACAAATATGATAAATGCTGATTATTGATAGTTATCAACTTGACTTACGTGCAATATTCATAATTTATTTCGCATCATATCGTTTTATTATCAGATTATGATCACTAAAATCAGATAACCCTTACAACCTATACATCGCGTCGGCAATTGAGTAAAGTCGATTTTCTGTCAATAACTATAACGGCGCTTCTCAAAATGCAAAATGCAAATACGCAATTATATTTGCGACCATGTGCTGTTCGCTTGTGAAAGTGGTCATGGAAATTAAAAAAAACGAACTAACTAGCCCACCGCTCGGTTAGTTGAGGACTATTAACACACTAAAGCTTTGGTTCTCTTTTTGTGATGGCTATCAGTCATAAACATCATACATGTGTAAGAAAGGGTGTTTGTTTTCAAATTTTTCCTAAAGAGTGCAAACTTTTGAAGCAAAATTTGTGAAATTTTACAAAACATGGTATAATCTGTTTTTCGTCAAATTTGGTTTAATGTCGGGTGTTTTTTAGCATACCAGCCGCACATCCCATGCCAAACATAAGTTGAGTGTCCATATAGTTTACAACGTTAAATCTACAATACTGTACAAGCAGGGTGCATTACACATTATATTAAACATGAGCCAATCCATGTCAACTCCAGGGATGTGCACCGCAGCACCTCTTCATTTTTTTCTTTTTCTGTGTGGTGGTAGATATTGTTGAGGAAGTAAAATGCTGACAATTTCATCGACGCGACACGAGAGAGCAAAATGTGGGGGTCTGGGTCAAATTTTGACAAGCCATATCTCCAAAACCGCTTAGAGTTGAGCATTCATTTTTTCCATGTGTTCATTATGCCCATAGAGGTATGCTAGAAAATTTTCAGCAAAATCAGAGGGAATGACCACTCATTTTTTTTTATGTGGCATGGAATGACTTGTATGTATGGAGTAAAACCTAACTGATGTTTTTAAAGCAAAGCCGTCAAGACCCCAAGCCAATATCTCTCATAAATGTTGTCCAAGGACATATTTTCAACATACCTGATGTTGATGGTGGGGTAAAATGTCTGACGGGGTCAAAATGTACATAAAATGTACAATTGGGGTTTTGTATGGGTAATATCTCGACTAAAAATATACTAATAGGATCAATATTGCATAAAAGTAATGTGCCACCAAAGGGCTTTGACTGGCAAAAAAATGGACGGTAAAATTATGTTTACTTTTGGAGTTCTGACCCCCGAAGTTGGTCCTGGAGGGACGAAGTTGCATTTTGAGGGCCCTATATCTTCTAAAGTAAGAGAGAGTTACACGTCTTCTGATGCTAGATTTGAATTCTACACAAAAAGGTACCCCAAGGTACATATTTTTCAAAGTTGTAGGGGTCCCTTTTATATATTTATGGACTTCCAAACATCGTCTTTTGTGTTACGGAACATTTTTAACGCTGACCCCCCCAATTTCGAATTCCTGCCACGGGAAAACGAAATAGAGTATGAAGCTCAAATTTTCAGCATTTTACTTTCTCAACAATGTCTACCACCACACAGAAAAAGAAAAAAAATTGAAGAGGTGCTAAGGTGCACATCCCTGGAGTTGACATGGATTGGCTCACATTAATAATTACGAAGAATAAAATATGCGCTGGCGCTTTGCGCTATTTGTGAGTTCTTATATAGGTAAATCTACGATCATGTACAAGCAGAATGCAGTCCATACAATTATGACACATTATAAATTACAAATTTACAAAAATTTTAAATTTGCGCTATTTGTGAGCTTCTGACAGAAGTTCTGTAGCCGATTTCTTGGAAACGTTTTGTCGAACTCAGGCTGATAATAATTATGGTAATGATTTATAGTCATAGAGCTGTAGACCTATATAGTAGTTTTTAAACTACTATATAGTTAACACTGCATATATACAGCTCTATATCTATAGCGTACTCCCTTAATAAGTAATTCTCACTGTCTTTAAAGCGAATATAACCCACTAAAACCCACTAAATTTTCAAATGATTGTCGGCTTTTCCTCCCAGCTACATATACTTAAAGTAAATTAAATCATTAGATTTACATAATAATTTGCCATAAAAATTGTATTATAATTGCCAATTTCATCAAAAAATCAAAATTATGTAATATCAGAAGAACAGTATTCGTATTCAAAATGCAATTCGATATGTCTGATGTCTTAGGCCCCACAACAATACTGTGACCGACCACTTAAACAAATCCGGGAATGAAAATCCCCACTTGACGTGGGTAAAAACTCTGACAATACTTAAATAAAGTAATAAAAAATATACTATAAAACAAATCTGAATTATGGAGACATTTTACTGATTGACTTAGGTTTGATATGTAATTTTAAAAGTTGCAAAGATGTTTGTGAAATTGTAAGTGCATTATTCATTTAGATTTAAGACACTGATACTCTCTCTAAACATTTACATCTGTTTTCGCTCTGATCTTGTGTTTTAGATGTTTTTAGCTCTGAAAACTGGTTTTGTCTAGTTTTGATAACGTCAACAAACTTCCTTGTGACCGGTTAGTAATGAGTTGGTCATAAACAGTATCCAGTCTGTAAGCCCCCTCATCCTTGTTCATGGTATGATTGCATATACCTAACATAGTCACCTGAAGTCTGTGGCTCTCTGCGTTTGCCATTAATCGGTTAATTATCCATACTGATATTATAATTTCTCGGCCGTTCTGATTTCTTTTTGAATAAATAGTGCGGTATACGGTATTATGTTGTAGCACATTATAACATCCACGTAATTCATTTAGATTTTATTAATTTTAATTAAATGCGCACTAATGACCATAAAATCATGTGGAGACTTTTTTGGATGTGACATGACAAACTTACTTTGATGTGCAGTTACTTTTCACGGTTTTCCTGTATCGTCTAGTTGTATTTGTCGCACCTGTCGTGAGTCCCAGCAATGGGCTATTGTGAAGTGATTATTTTATATACGTATTAGCTGGAATACAGCGTATGGCGAGATCATAAGTTATTTGTGCTACTCAATCCTGTGTCCTATAGCTGAGATCCAGAGTGGCTTAGGTCCTATAGCTGAGGAACACGTTTTATTTATATGGCTAAATTTCATCATAGTTTTGACGTAATTCAAAAAGTGCCATCAACGACAATTTGTGTTATAGGCGAAGCTACATGATACGGGTAAGCGCGCATGCGTCATTGGGTGGATCGCGGTGGATCACTTGTAAAAGTTAAAAATTAACCTAACCAATTGTTGTAACTTCCATGAGTAGGCCTATTATTATGCTGCCGGTTATATATATGTACCCCCTCCCTTCCCCCTTCGGTTAGATAAGCTTATAATCCGAAGACTTGAAGTGCAAAAATAAATATCAACCCGTGCCCCCTACCATGGGAGCTTGATTGTATTCTACGACCTCCTGGTAAGGTAGTTCCCCCGGGGTAGTCCCAAGGTATATAGTAGATTATTTTGCTAACATTGGCGCAAGTGAGTACTTTGATCTATTTGTTTGGACGCGTATTACAGCATTTGTAATGCAACAGAAATCACTTTTGTATATACCTCCTTTAGTGAATCAAGGGATAAGGCCTAAGACGAGTTACGCTTTTGGAAATAAGCCTACACTTGCTAAAAGTGAAGGAGAATATGTATTTTGATAGTCGTACCCCAGCAAACACAAAACGTTTTCGACATCATTCGCAAAAGGTTATAAAAGGTTGCCAGAAAACGTTTAAATGTCGGGTTATATAAATATATAAAGGGTATATTAAGATTATAAAACGTTTTTATAACCTTACAAAACATTTTTTGATAATCTACTGCTTAGCAAACAAAAATGTTTTACAGAAAACGTTTAAATGTCGGGTTATATAAAGGGTATAAAAACGTTTTAATAACATTCCAAAAACATTCTTGAAAACTTGATACAAAACATTCTAAACAGAATGTTATTTTGGGGTTGCAAAAATATTTTGCGAAAAATGTTTGCCCAAAATATTTGCAATAACGTTTTAAAAACGTTTTCATGACCTTTATATAACCCGACATTTAAATGTTATTAAAAGGTTTTGAAAAAACATTTTAAGAACATTTCTGTGTTTGCTGGGTTCAAATATTTTAACATAATGTTATTTAAGGTTGGTCTGAACCCTGGAATTATGGAAACTTTCGGGCCTCATAACTTCTAAATTGTTTGTCTAAAGTATATAAAAGTATACATATTTAGAATGGCAAAGACTGGATAAGTTCATCTGTGAGGTCAAATTTGGGCCAAAATGGCACTTTTGGCCCAAAATCCCCAAAATAACGGTTTTGGCCCACTTCTTTTTGTGCACCGTAACAAAAAAATTCTTGGGCCAAAATTTAATTTTCATTAATTTTTAAAAACTAGATCAAAATATCTAGGACCCGTTTTTTCATTTTTTTGAATTTTGACCAATTTCACCAAAAATATTTGAAATTTGTGCCATAATCGGGCTTTTTATGATTAAATGAAAAATCAACATTTTTTGACCATTTTTGGCGCAAATTTCTCAAAGTTAGTCGAAATTCAAAAAAATGAAAAAATAGGTCCTAGATATTTTGATCTAGTTTTTAAAAATTAATAAAAAAAAATTTTTGGCCCAAGAAGTTTTTTGTTATGGTGCACAAAAAAGAAAATTTTGGGGGTTTTGGGCCAAAAGTGCCATTTTGGCCCAAATTTGACCTCACAGATGAACTTATCAAGTCTTTGCCATTCTAAATATGTATACTTTTATATACTTTAGACCAACAATTTAGAAGTTATGAGGCCCGAAAGTTTCCATAATTCCAGGGTTCAGACCAACCTTAAGTATTTACAAAATATTTGGCAACAATGTTTGCAAAAATGGTTTAAAATAACATTTTTTGAAAACATTTTAAAAATGTTGTTGTAGTGTGTTTTCATGCAAAATGTTTTAAAACGTTATTATGACCTTTATATAACCCGACATTTTAATGTTATTAAAACGTTTTTACCAAAACCAAAAGCCAAAGTATAACTTATTTAAAACGTTTTTAAAACGTTTTTGTGTTTGCTGGGAGTATCCTACCCCACACACACGATTTCATCAAGATTAACAGACTTAATTCCTCAGACAACTTAGTCAGGCTCAGATCTGTACTCCACTATATTGATTATAACTTGTATGGAGTCAGCTGAACATGTTATGTTAGTAAACGCCAACTAGAATATAAATGTGCCCAAATGGTTCCGATGTTTTAGACTCATTTAGAGACAGTAGCGTTAAAAATGAAAGAGAAAATCTGGAGGAGGGCAAAGGAAAATAAAAGGGGCAAGGAGCCCCTTTTCCACCAAAAATCACCCCAATCATGTGCCAAAATAGTGTAAAATACAAAAAAGGTATTGCGCGCTGCGCCCGCACATTGTCACAATAAAACCTTTTTTATCCCAATCATGGGCAAAAATACTGTAAAATACATGATTTTATGCGCGCACATCGTCCCAATAAAGGTTTATTTTGCCCCCTTACCAAAAATGCTGGCTACGCCCCTGTTTAGAGATATGGTCGACACAAGTTAAATTTCAACGACCTTTCCACCAATCGGGTCAAAATACATGTCAAATTCTTTCTCTCGATGGAAGGATTCCAAATTTATGTACCATACCCGGTTTTCCTGAAATTTGATAAAATAGCAAATGCCCATTGAACACTGTATAAAAATACCAAAGAACGTTTATTAGCATTTATTTACACAGTAGTATATGTGCTATTTTATCATATTTCGATAGAACCACACATGGCACAATACACTGAAAACATAAATTGGGCAGTATGACTAACTTTACGTTAGTCCAGATGGTGCCCATTTTGACTAACTTAATGTTAGTCAAGCAGGCATGACTAACATGTATGACTAGTTTTGCCTAGTCATGCAAGCAGGACTAACTTGCTTGACTAACGTCAACAGTTAGTCATTCATGCATGATTAGTAAACGACTAACTTTACGTTAGTCAGAATGGTGCCAATTTTGACTAACGTAACATTAGGCATGCAACACTAAGCTAGTCGTGCAGGCTTGACTAACATAATATAACCTAACGTGAGTCAAGCAGTTCTAAGCTAGTCAGGCAGCTGCTGGACTAGCTTGCATGACGAGTGTGCTACAAATCACGTTACTGGTAAAAAATTGAAAAAGAAACAAATGTGGCAGTTTATCTTGCCTGGCGGGATTTATTTATTTTTTTATTTTATTTTACAAATTCGGCTAAAAATACATCAAAAAGCGAAGTAAAATTACGCAATACATGCAAAAGGAAACAAAAGTAAAAATAGACCCAATGGGCTAGCCAGGAAGAGTCAGAAGCATCAAGACACTGTCACCAAAAGGTGTGACTCCTCCAACCCATTGGGGCAATTACATAAAAGATATACTATTGCACTGTTTAAACACATTGTGTGTACATCCACATCACAAGGATGCACCCACCAGCCACCACACATGTCTCCCCCACCCACCAGCCAGGAACAAAAACCAGACCCATGCCACGTGGAGGTCACTCCAAATCATCCCCAAGCCACATTGCCCACATGAAGGAATACAGAAAACATTCCCAAACCCATTATCATAGCTTTGCGTTATGAAATTGATATATATATATATATTATCCTCTTACCTGGTAATCATGATGACGGCAGATTTATGACCACTTACCTTCTTCGGGAATTGAACCCGGAACTGGAGATTATAAACCGTCTATCCTCACCACTAGACCACGGAAGCAGTTCGAAGCAATTCAAAGCGGTTGCGCAACTGCGAAATGAAAGTTACGAAAGCCGTCGGCTCGACTACCCTAGAGCTTGTCAAGCGGCTTGACTAACCTAAGGCTAGTCAAGCAGGCTTGGCTAACCTAAAGCTAGTCAAGCCTGCATGACTAGTTTGTCTGTCAGATATCGTAAACTACCCAGCAAACACAAAACGTTTTCGACATCATTCGAAAAAGGTTGTCAGAAAACGTTTAAATGTCGGGTTATATAAAGGGTATATTAAGAGTTTTTCATAACATTAAAAAACATTTTCTGATAATCTACTGGCCAGCACACACAAAATGTTTTACAAAAAACGGTAAATGTCGGGTTATATAAAGGGTCTAAAAACGTTAATAACATTCCAAAAACATTTGTGCAAACTTGATACAAAACATTCTATACAGAATTTTATTTTGGGGTTGAAAAAATATTTTGCGAAAAATGTTTGCCAAAAATTTATTTATTTATTTATTTATTACATTTGGCAAAAAGCACAGGCAATACCCAATAGTGCTCAAAGAGCACTACATCAAAGGGAAGCCTGACATACAAAGCGAACAAAAATTAACTGAGAAGCAAAAACAAGATAAAAAAGACAACTATTGGAGGGGTTTAACTGCAGCCTTGAAAGCGGACAAGGTAGGACAACCAGGCCTCGAAATAAGAAGACAAATTCAAGGGTCCTCTGGACCCTTGCCTTTGAAATATCAAGGGTCCTCACCAATTTTCAAGGGTCCGACCCCGGACCCATGCCTTTGAAATTTCAAGACAGAGAATTAGCTACAGCGATCACGGTATTTAGATTGTAGAAAATTGAAAACCCGTATTGAAAACTTGATGGGAATCTAAAATGAAAGTGTACTCAGGGAGCTGGACCTATTATGTGAACCAGATTTTCCAGTGGAACAACAAAACTAGGAGTTTCTGCTCTTTGCTTGGTTCAATTTTTACGGGTCACGCGGACCCGTACCGTATGAATGTTGCGGGTCCGCGCCTTCTTTCACGGGTATTTGACGCAAGGACGCGCCCCGGGGGGGGCACTCACATTTGCCAGCTATACGGGTATGTGCCGCGGCGACGACCCCCTTTTTCAGAGCCACTGGCCGTTCCCTAGACCCCTGAATTCATTGATTGCCGCTCTGATGACTCAATTTTTTTTCTAGCCGTTCGCTAGACTCACAGAATTCATCATATCCGCTCTCATTGACAATAGATTGGCATGTTTTCCGCGCTACGTTTACAAGCCCAAAATATCGGCCCAAAAGCTACTTTTGCAAGCCCAAAATCTTCCTTCAATGGGGATTCTCCATCATTTTCTTCCCCATTTAACACATTGTAAGGAATAAGGTGAATTTTGGGCTCCTTTATAGGCAACACTGGGCCAGTTTTGTGATTGTTTTCAAAATGTAAACATCACTCAAAACTTGAGCGAAAATCATCGGACTTTTCGGCTGATGGTGACATGAACATTTTGATGAATTGAGACCATCATTGGGAATAAAACTGGAAGTAAATATTATGACTATAGTACCTCAAATATGTACACTTCATTGGCTGGCCCGAATAGTGAATTTAGAAGTGATTTTCGATCTATCAGCCTGGTGGAAAGACTGCCGAATTCTGCATACTTGACATTTATGGCTCGATCCATTCACATAAAACTATTAAATGTTTTTCTTTGCGGCAATCTCAGGTTTGCTTGTAGTACTGCTGCTATAATTATTCAGTAGGTGAGAAAGTAGGCCAGTACAGGGAATTTAGGCTATTTGTCATTTTCTTATGATCTGGATGTTATAGTAGGCCTAGTTAGTCCGAATAATCAGACCCAGAACAAAATATTAATTTCTGACATGATCGTGTTCTGGTAAGTAAGCCTACAAGTCATACCTAGAATATTTTCTCAATTTTATCCTTTCTAGATGATCCACCCAAAAATAAAAATCATCGTATAGAATAGATCCCTGTAGGCTCCCTACTAAGGGAGCGATCGTTATTTATGGCAGGGGGGTAATGGGAAAATTTAGGGGGAACACAGGTCACAGGTTTTTTTTAGTCTTGAGATGGGGGAACCTGAAATTTTTAGTAGTTGAACCAGGAGGGGGTATTGTGAAGTTTTAAATGGAGAAATTGGGAAAACAAGGGGGGACGCGGAAATTTTGAGCGGACGCGAGGGGGGAACGCGAAAATTTTTGTTGATATTTTTTCCAAAACGCCCATCCCCACCCTGCCGTAAATAACGATCGGTCCCTAATCTGGATTCAAGTGTGATGCAGACATTCTGCTTGGAATGATCCAGGTCCAGATGTTGAGATACATTTTAATTTATTTTTCATCCCGATATAGGCCTACTTAATTCGATGCACAATTATTGACAAGAATCAAAATTGATTTTTTCGAAAATCTGTGGCAAAAATGCAACAAAAAAAGTTGAAAATTACCCTTGATCAGTTCTCGAGACCCCCATTGGCGGCTGATCAGTTCCCAAGACCCCCCTTTTTTGACCGGCCAATCAGTTCCCTAGACCCTCCCTATTTGACGGGCGATCAGTTCCCTAGACCTCGAGTTCGAAACTGGCGGTGGCACACCCTACCCAAAAAAAATGTGAGTGCCCCCCCCTGGGGACGCGCCTTATTTCGAGCGCTGATCGAGAGGAGGAATTTGACATGTATGTTGGTCCAATCAGTATGAAATGGTTAACTTTTTTGTTCCTTATATCAGAAGATATTATTGAATTGATTTGATCATTTTCACATTCATATACCATTGCCTCCCTGTGACTCCCAGGGTGCATTATGTTTTATTGGCGTTTACTAACATTATTATACAGTTAGTCGCTATCATAGGTAATATTTACATAACACAGTGAACTTTAACAATATGCAAACAAGTCGTAATCTTTTTATATTATGATAATGTATTTTTAAATACAAAATTCCCCCTTTATATGCTATATGATACGGTCCAAGGACAGTTATCTAATCTAAAGCATGGGTAGTGGAAATAAGCCATTTACCAGCGTATCCTTAATCACGGTTTATATATTATTGGTAGAAATTTCCTGTTTTAATTTTTTTCCTTCTGTCTCAAATTCTTACACAGTATATAAATTATTGGCTTTATAGGTCTTCAGTACGTTTCATTATGTATTTATTTCAATTCCAAAATGTAGTGACTTTATTACAACACATTGAGAAGAAAGTTACTTTACCTCTTACGTACACATGATGTTGTGGAACATATTGGCAATCATGGGTAATAAAACTAATATTTACATAACACAGTGCACTTTGCCGGGGCACTTTGCCATTAGGTAAACATGTCGTAATCTTTTATTGTTATTATTATTGTTATTATTATTATTATTTAACACAAACTTCCCCTTTAATTTTTCAAATAATTTTCTTTAATAACACCTTAATTTTCTTCCTATATGTGTATATTAACCCTAAACGTACATCAAAAAACCTCAACTACAAAAGCATAGCAGCTTACGCCATTGGCCAAGTGTTTCTAAACATACGTAAAAAAAAACCTTGATTTTAATGCTAATTATTGCACTGGTCACGGTAGTCCTGTGACCTCTCTGGGAAATGAGTGTTGGGTTTTTCAAATAAATGTTTTTTGTGTAAAAACTGTAATGTCAGATAGGTAAAGGAATAAATTAATCTAAACTATACATCTATTTTAACGATTTTGGATACCTACTTACTTCACAATTGATCTAGTATAGAAGATAGAGTATTTATTTGAATTTTGTAAACGCCATTTTTTTATCTAGGGAAAATGAAGACTGAAAAAGACGGTAAAATTTTATGTAAAATTTACATAGAACACATCAAGATATTACCGTGGTAATCTTATTTTTTAATTTCATAAATAAATCTAGGGGTTCTATGCGGATTTTTGGTGCAAACTGGAACAATCCAATGCCTTATGAGTTACCGCGCTGGAAGTATACTGTAGCCACGATACCGGCTAGTTAAGGAGTGGGTTCGAGGCCAACCTCTGCCGAATTAAATGTCCCTTTTAAAAAAAAATATTCATGAAATGGGCTGTGCGAATTTATGTTTGGCGTAGGGAGGAGTGTTCCAACATCATATGCACGGGCGGGTATTCCACGTGATGCGATTGCGTCATCATGCGAACATTGGTATGGCGACGGAAAGCTTGGACGGGCAAGCTAAACCCCCGTGGTAAAGTAGGCCCGTGCACGTTTCTGGCACCCGAGGTGTCGGTGGTTCAAAACCGCACCCGGAGAAAAAGTTTTCTCTTCATCTTCTTCTTCCTTCTTTCTTTCCTTGTGCGCCCTGTACACGAATACCATAATTGCATAAACGTTGCAAGGGAATGGGATCAACCATTCCTTTTCATAAAGGTAACATCTCCAGTCAAGCGTTGATTTGTACCTATTCGTGTACATAAAATGATGCACGTGTCGGCCGCTGCATGTGACTCTTTTTACATATTCGTAACAGGATTAATTACCACAGCAATGGGTTTACACTCTTTTTAAATGTATTGCGCCATACTATAAGCAGGATGCACTGTACGAGTATGTGTGTGTAATGATAGATTGAATACTCCGCTCTTTTCAAAGACACTAATGTTATTGGTGCCAGTGATCATCATGACGTGAAAATTCTAGAGAAATTAGTGATCAGCATGATGTGAATTGATTGTGAATTGATTATATAGAATTGCGATCCAGGTCTTTGTCCCGGTTCTTTGATATCTATGTGCAATAACGTTTAGTGTAGGGCAATACATTCATTTGGTGGCTGACAAGTACAATGTTTTGAATCATATAGAGATACAAGCTTATTGTCCCCTTCGACAAGAAGAGGCGATGGATTTTTACACTTTACACAAAAATTACTCTAAAGTTTATTATTCTTTGAACAAGTTCATAAGGAATGTTGATATCAACTGTGAATTTTGTTCATTTTGAACAATTCCAAGTAAAACGAAGTTGGTTTACTCACGTTTTAGTGATGTTTCACCACTACACTAGTGGCTTCTTCAGACTGGCAACTCATCACATCTGACAGCTTGCTTTTATAGGCAACAGGAAGCACCGTAGAGGGCGTGATGAGTTGGTCAAAGATGTTGTTGAGTGAGTAGGCCCCCTCGTCCTTGTTTAGAGTATCTTGTCCTTTTCGGCGGATCCAGATGGCTTCTTTCAGCCACCTGGTGGTCTTGTCTGCTTCACGATCAATCACTTTTGTGTCCTCCCAATTGATGGAGTGATTTGTAGAGGCTATGTTCAGTGATGGCGGATTTGTGAATGTCTGTGACAGATGATTGGCGTTTTGCTCGAGTAAATGGTTTTGATTCAAAACGCCAATCATCTGTCACAGTTGGTTTTAATATATTCCTTTATAAATCAGATGCTACAATCATAGAATTAAGTCTTGGGACAGTTTAGGACCATGAACTAAAATCGATCCCCCTTCCCCGTGACAATGTTGATCGGGGTCTTATCATCAGGCTCCGTGTTGAACTCTGCAACATTGATTGGTGGGGAAAGGGGAGGGATATAACATACAGGAGGGTTGAACATTATTTGAAAAGCGTCCATTAAAGTTTACGTGACTGGGGATGGAAACAAGGAGTAAAATTGACCACGTGTCCCAACACAAGAAATCTAAGATTGTAGTTTTTACACACAGAAATATTTGATTGAAATCCCTCCTACTGCACTATTTTTATAAAAGCTAGTCAGCATGACATGGCATGTCGAAAGCACAAATATGTGCACCCATATTGTCTAGCAGAGGATTACGACAACTAATGCTTCAGGAATATCATTATATAGCCTATATTGTACATGATAAAGTAAGTGAATATATTAAGGGCTGGGGTAGCGACGTTGGTCAGGGTAGCCCCTGTCGAAAAGTAAAGATGCCCTACACTCATTATCATGTGTGATAACTGCCATGGGTCAGTACATGCCATGTATACTCTTTTTTTTTTTTTTTTTATATCTGGTCAGATTTTTGGGGCAAATTAGTGAAAAATCGGTTTTTTGCACATTTTTCATTAAAGAGAAATGTCAGAAACAATCGCTGTTGGACAGTTATTATACATACATACACACAAAATTTCAGTATGGTTTTAGCACCTGCGAGTTTTCCATTTAAATATTACACTTGAATTTGTCTTCCCATTTTGCTGTTTTCTGTCGGTTTTATGTATGTTTTCGCATTAAGAATCGTTTTTCACAATGACATGCTCAAAATTTTGGTCTGACCGTCGGCATTTCTTGCAAACATTATGCGCATTACAACCGAATTTTATTCAAGTCACTCTATGTGTATATTTTGGTTGCTACCGAAGTTTGCAAGTGATATAAACACAGTGAGACACATGTAAAAAAGCGAGAAAGTTGTTTCTCGTAAATTGGCAGTCTAGATGTTTCGTGAAAAACGTCGGTTTCTGGGGTAATTCTGATATTTATACTCACATTGTTTTTCCTCAGAGTGCCTGCAGTTTAGATATTCCATTTTCTTCTGAAATAGACTATTTTTATAGTCTATTTTGAGTCCAATTCTGGTAGAAAGTCGAGCTAGCTCGTATAATTAATATGGTTTTAAATGGCACGCCATTTTATTTATTCGTCCTTGACCCATGATGACACGTGATCTATTTTGAGGCAGAAAGTAATTCCTTATGACAATTCTACTTCAACTGTGCATAGTAAACCTAATTTTTATTGTTGCTTTTTGCAATATTTGCAAGAATTTAGAAAAAAAGACATTTTTCAGCCATTTTAAAGCCCAAAAATATAAATATTTATCAGTATCATCACGTACGATCTCATGTCACGTCCTATTAACGTCCTATTGCGCTTAGCGTGCACAAGTAATATGAATGAGACTACATAGTGGGAATTTCCCCACAGAGGTCAAACATGCGAAGAAAAGTTAGATCACTCACATCATGATCATCATCATGCACTAAACATGGCAATTCTTTCCTACTTTTCTGACTGTTTGCTGCTCAAATTTGTTGTCCAGTTATCCGTGAATGTTAGTCCCTATAATCATTCAATGGAATTATTTTGCCTAGCTATAGCATAATGTTCAAACAAGAATCACAAACGTTGCGATCAAAATTCGGCAGTCTTTATCATAGTTATTATAACATGTATAACCACACCAGAGAAGATGTTATAGCCATTAAGACACATCGTTCGTACCCCGGCGCACAAAGACAAGGTCAAAAGGATGCAGAAGAAACAAAAACTTCAACCTGAACCAGGTAATGTTTGATTTTAATATAAAGCATGAAAATGAAGCCAGCTATGAATATGTGTACTATGGGCTGTGCTGTGTGCAATATGGGGCGGTGGGATTTCTTTTGGAATACCCTACCTACCACTGCAGATTTTCAATGTCATCTTTTATGAACGACCCATACACATACACTGTGAATGTAAAAAGATGGTACCAGGGTATTCTAAAAGATGGCCGGGCGGTGCAATAAATTGTGAGCCCCGATTTCCAAACGGTTGCCAAAAATCGCTTGCCCCCCCCCCCCCGGCCCGGCCCGCCAAAATATCTTTGCTCCCCCAACTTTACACATGTCAAATTTTTGGGATCCCAATTTGCAAACCTTAAATGGCCTAGATCCTCTTGCGAGTGCAGCGTGCTAGAAAATTTGCATATTAAAAGCGTTTCGGTACTTTTTTCCTAAGCCTTTTTAGAGCGTTTTATTTTAAAGGCGGCCCGGCATGAATATGTGCCAAAAATCGCTTGCCCCTCCCTCTCAGCTGGCCAAAAATCCCTTCCCCTTCTTGGCTCACCAAAAATTGCCCCCCCCCCCTCGGCCTGCCAACAAATCTTTGCCCCTTCCCCCTTTGCACATGCCACATTTTTGGGTTCCCAATTTGCAAACTTTTTTCTCAGATTTATAATTACATGATTAGCGAGCAGGAAATTGTACATTTTTAAACGTTTCTGTAGTGTGTTGCTATTTTAGCATGTGTAATTTAAAGGGTGCTCTGTAAATGTATGCCAAAATTGTACCTCCCCCATTCCCAGCCAGCCAAAATTGCTTGCCCTCTCACCTTTTGGCTCGTTAAAACCCCCCCCCCCAAAAAAAAATATATATACGGTACCCTCCCCTAAGGCTCATAATTATTGCAAAGCCTCTAAGTGAAACTTATGCATTCCCAGGCTAATAATAATATGATAATGGATTTATGGGGAAGATGTTTATTTTGTCAAGACCGTAACCATGATTCTTTGTGGGGGGTGCTGATTGGGGGGGGGGGCAATTTTGTGGAAGTAGACTTTCTTCCAAAAATTTTGACCAAAAAAGCTTTAAAAATCGCTTGCAAATTATTACATTTTGGGGCTTTTTGTATACTTTTGCAAATTGGGGGGGCTGCACCACCCGCACTCCAGTCTAGCATAAAATTGGGCTCTGAGAGCTTCATTAGTTTACGATAGAGAACACTAAAATATCAAAACGGTAGGTGGTAAGTGCAGTCATTTTTACTCTGCGTTTCATGGTTTCAACACAGGAGAACTTTTGTGTTTATGTCAGAAATTTAGCAAAATATTGTGACAATTATTTTACTTGATCTTTTCGAGCAAATGTTGCCTATTTCGAGAAATTCAAAATAATTTGGTTCACTTTTCTCGCTGTAATCAACATTTCCCACAGATTGAGCAAACTTAGTGGCAAATTGGAGTCATATACCCCTTTGTGCACATTGATTGAAACAAAAAATCACACTCAGCAGAGGTTTTTTTACAGTCGTCAGTCGGTCAGGTTAAGGGGGTACTACACCCTTGGCCAATTTAGTGCTTATTTTTGCATTTTTCTCAAAAATTATAGGGCATTTGATACAAGTAAGATATGTATATGTTAGGGGCATACAAGGACTACAACTACTGCACTGAAAATTCAGCGACTCAAGGCAAGTAGTTATTGATTTATTGATCAAATACTGGTTTTCCCTCATTTTTGACTGTAACTCCACAACTGTTGTCTGTGCTGAAATAAAATGTCCAGTGCAAGAGTTGCAGTCCTTGCCCCTATAATATACATATTACTTGTCACCAATCAATGCACTCTAATATTTGAGAAAATACAAAAAATAGGCACAAAATTGGGCAGGGGTGTAGTACCCCTTAGACAAACTCACCTATATGTTAATTTCTCGCATCACAAACATTGCATTTAGGCTAACACATGGAAACCCTTTGTTTGGCAATATAAGCAGTTTCATTTTGATAATGCTGGAAATATTTTACACATACACTGAATCGCATTTGTTTTGTATCTCAAATGCAGTTGCTGACATGGACACAAGCAGTGATGAGGATGTACTCCCAAGGAAAAAACATCTACTTGCATATAACGGTTAAGTATTTGTTCAACTGAACAGCCACAGCAGCACTCCAAAGATGTGCTGTCACATATTTGCATTGTCTGCAACAAAGTGAAATACCCTGCCACAAAGGAAGCAGATTGAGATGCCAAGGGGCTCTGACATCTTGTACTTTCATAAGGACAGAAATTGACGAAAGCCGTAGATGACAAATCATAGCAAAGACTGAAGGTGCATGCAGCAGCTTACAGGACCGGACAAACTGTGTTGTGCTAGTGGTTTGAAGTATCATGCAACATGCTACAGGGATTTTATCCCATATTAATTACCAACTCAACTTCAACTCCCAGGAATAATGTACATGTAGAGTATACTTTGTAGATACAGCAATCCAGCTGTTTATGTTTGTGAATTCATGTGTTCAAGAGTCATAAGAGCCTCAAAGACTCAAAAAGTTGAATAAACTGTTCGTAGAGCAGGTAAAAGAAACAGACAGAGAAGATATTTCATCTTATAAAACAACAATAAAGGCTGCAGCAGACATTTTCAGTTCACAGCTATGCCGTGTAAAACCACATCAGCACAACTGAAGTGAAATGGTGTATGACGCTTTGTTGATGACTGGCTTTATGATGAGTGTCAATAGTTAAGGAATTGCAGATTCTAAGTGAGACAATTCAGTGTTCTTCAAGTGATGTAAACAGACTCGGAGACATTAATTATGTATTATATTTATAGGAAGTTTATTGACATTTGACACACTGCTTTGGATAACCATGAACACATTTCAATTTTGATACTTGGAAGTGTATGATTACAGACATCAAATAAATGTCAGGGCCGTCTATTCTTCTATTATTCACCCCCCCCCCCACACACCCCCACACACACCAGGGGAGGAAATAATTTTACCCCTTTGAGGAAGAATTTGGGTTTTTCAAAGAAAAAAAAGCTAGTTTCAAGGAAGATTAAAATAAAATGAATTATTATGTTATGGAGATGGGCTATGTAATTGGATTGGCTGGCAGTGACCGCTCTACAGGGTATGCAAATTATCAAGTGTCATTTAGGAAAGAATTATAATGGGTTTATATCAATTTATACATGTAGCAGTCTGTGGCTTTTACCCATCCCCATCAACAAAAATAATGATTTTGTAGGAAAACCAGGGAATGCTTAAAACAGGACAGTTGGTCAGTAATTTGTCCTCGCCTGGGCAATAGTGATCAGCACTGATCACTTATAATAATAATAAAGAGCCTACATATACCCCATTGTGGCCTGCAGGGGCATGTACACCATCCGCAATAATAAAAACATGTAAAAAGGGTAGTATTCCGCAGGTACTGAGGCATGTTACATGGGTAGTACACACAAGGTGCTACAAAATTACAGTTGCATTTGACAAATTTCAATTTGCATAATCAATTAGGGCCACTAATTAGAAAAGTTGATTAGGGTCCTAATTATTTTTATGCAAATTATGGAAATTTGCCAAATACATCCATAGGTTTGTTGCATTTTATGTGTATAGCCCATGTACCAAGTTTCAGTACTACCATACCTCTTATAATTGTATCTGAAAACTTTACTTTGCATAATTCATGCATATATAATGAAAAAATTACCTGACAACACTTCATGCCAAAAATAAAGAAAATTATAAAAAGAAAGTTGTTGCCAATTTGTTGGTTTTGTACCATTTTGACAGGCCATATCTTGAGAACCGAATGTCCAATTAAAATCAAAATTTCAGTTTTGTAATCAGGAGAGCATGGACTTTTAAATCTATATAATAGTGTTACCTTAGTGTTAAACTTAGTTGAATAAACGTTTTAAGAACATTTTTGTGTTTGCTGGGAACACATTGCCCAGAGGTTTTTTTTTTTTTTAAAGATGTGTCTCAATTTCACTTAATTGTTGACCAAAGTGAGAGGGTGGACCAAATATTTTCTCCTCCATTTTTTCCCTAGTAAATACTTCTTATTACCACTGACTCGCGCCCCCACCTGGCCCCCCCACTAGCTATGGCTATATAATAACATGGTTCATTGAACTTCATTCTCATATTTGAAGGGTATATTTTTGTTGTCTATCGCTACAAGATGAAAATAATTCTCAGGTATATCAAATCATTTTTAAATGAACATGTACGTTTTCAAGATTTTGTACACATTACACTGTTGCACTTATAATTTCAAAACGTCCAACTTTAAGGGGTACTACACCCCTGCCAAATTTTAATGCCTATTTTTGCATTTTTTCGCAAAAATTATAGCGCATTGGGGACAAGTAAGATATGTATATTATAGGGGCAAGGACTACAACTAATGCACTGGAAATTTTATTTCAGCACCGACAACAGTTGTGGATTTACAGTCAAAAATGAGGGAAAACCAATATTTGATCAATAAATCAATAACTATTTTCCTTGAGTTGCTGAATTTTCAGTGCAGTAGTTGTAGTCCTTGCCCCTATAATATACATATCTTACTTGTCACCAATGCACTATAATTTGTAAGAAAAAATGCAAAAATAGGCACAAAATTGGGCAGGGTGTAATACCCCTTAAGGTTGGTCTGAAACCTGGAATTATGGAAACTTTCAGGCCTCTAAATTGTTGGTCTAAAGTATATAAAAGTATACATATTTAGAATGGCAAAGACTTGATAAGTTCATCTGTGAGGTCAAATGTGGGCCAAAATGCCATTTTTCGTACATCGTACATCAACAAAAAATTCTTGGGCCAAAATTTTGTTTTAAATTATTAATATTTAAAAACTTGAATTCAAAAAAATAAAAAACGGGTCCTAGATATTTTTAAATTTTTATGGCGCTGGATAGTACATTACCCGGGAGATTACCCCACTGATCTCTAACCAATGTCTGTGGTTCACATACATGGATAGGCCTCCCAAAAAGCATTTTTTCAGAAAGAAAAGTTCTGGTAGATTTTTGTTTTGCTATTAAAACCAGCTACATGTGTGTATGACCTATAATATAATAAGGAATCATGGGTTTTCATTTGTGTAGTTTCATTTTTTTTTTCGCCTCCAAAGGCTAGATATTTTTTTTTTCAATTTTAATGTATACTTTTATACAAAGTTGGTTGGGGGAATTTTTTTTTACTCATCAGTGAGGCAAAATTTTTTTTTTCGTCTCACTAGCGGGCGAAGTTTTTTTTTTCGTCTCACTAGTGGGCGAAGTTTTTTTTTCTTCAAAAAACTCCCATGCCCCCTGGAAATCTAATGGTGCGCCCCTTACCAACATCGTAACCTTGATATCGTCTTCTTGACTGACCTGTATTCAGGGAATACTGAATTCCATTACCCCCTCAGTGACTCGAGAATGTAGGCCTACTATTTTCCCTCTGCCTTCAGTCTTGGAAAATAGTAGACCTATACTCTCCAGATCACCTTGGGGTAATAATTTGCACACTTTCTATCATGAGCAGCCAATATTCCCACCATCCACTTGGTCATTGGGCTATTCCAGTTGAAATCCACACTACCCCTGTGGAAGATTTAGCCAAAGTCTTCCACAGATGGCGTATGAGTTTTCGAATAGAATAGACAGTTGGGTAACTTCCATTTGAAATACTCACTCCATCTGTGGAAGATATAGGTAAAGCCATAATGCAGGGGGTGTATGGGTTTCAAAATGATTAACCCTGACCAATTACATTTGAAAAACATACTCCCCTGTGGAAGGTATTTCCAAAATCTTCCACAGGGGTAGTGTGGATTTTAACTGGAATAGCCCAATATGAAGATATGACCTTAATCTCCCAGGGAGTGTGAATTTCAATTGTGGTTACCTGAATTCGGCGACTCCACTTGGAATCTATATCCCCTGTGTCAAAGATTAAGGTCATGTATTCCATAGGGGGTGTATGGATTTCAACTGGAATAGCCCATTTGGTGTATAACAATGTGTTTGAATAATAACAATGAAAAACAGACACTTTATCACAAGTTTGTACTTAATCATTAATATCTTTTATTTGCTAAATAAAGTTATCTCCATTTGTAATAAATGTGTTTGTTGAATATAAATTACTGACATCATTTGCCACTTGTATTGTATTATATCATACTGTTATAACATGACAGTGCCGAATAACAACTTACTAAATGTATAACTATAAAGCGTCCCCATTTGTTGAATTGCTTCCCCGGGAGTGTTTCAGTTGATGCTTCGAATTCGAGATTAAGTTTTTGTATTGTTTTATTATGTCAACAGACTCACCACAGGACTAGCATAGATATCGAAACAATATGAATTTAATACACCCTTGATGCCATTTTCCAAAAAAATGCTATGTCTCTGAGCTTGCAAACATTTCAAAATCCAATGATTTCAGATTTCAGTTCATATGCACTACAAGTTGTCATATTTGGCTGAGAAATAGCACTTTTAATCTAGGCTATGGAGCCATTTCAACAACACCTCTCATTCAGTGGAAAAAGGTCATTGAACTTTGCACTTTCAAACTTGATCATAACCCATTTAAGGGGTACTACACCTCTGTGGTAAATTTGTGACTATTTTTGCATTTTTCTCAAAATTAATAACATATACTGGTAACAAAAGTTATGTATATTATTGGGGCAAGGAATCCAATTACTATACTGAAATTTCAGTGAATCAAGACAACAAGCGGTTCAGTAAATATGATACTATAGAAATGAGGTACATCCTAGTGGTACATGTACCTCATTTTCTATCACAAGTATCGAACCGCTTGTCTTGTGTAAGCACCCAAAGAGCTAATTAGGTTGAATACAATACACTGGTAACAATTAAAAGTTATGTATATTATATATGGGAAAGGAATCCAGTTACTACACTGTAATTTAAGTGACTCAAGACAAGCGGTATGTTATTGATGATAAGAAAAGAGGTACTGCTAGAATGTACCTCATTTCTTAACATATATAATGAACCACTTGTCTTCAATCACTGAAATGTCAGTGAAGTATTATACATAACTTTTGTTACCGGAGTGTAGTAATTTTTTAAGAAAAATGCAAAATTAGTCACAAAATTTATCAAGGGGTGTAGTACAGGGGCGTAGCCAGCTTTCTTGGTCAGGGGGGGCAAAATAAAATTTTTGGGGCACAGACGAAAAAAATTGCAGTTGCATCATACAATACATAGAGACTGTATGTCTTCGAGCTTCCAGAAAAAGGCCTTATTGGGATGATGTGCGCGCGCAGCGCGAAAAAGATGGTATTTTACATTATTTTCGCCCATTATCCGGCTGAAAAGGGCTATATTGTTACAATGTGCGCGCGTAGCGCGAAAAATTTTGTATTTTACACTATTTTGGCCCTGAATTTTGCTAGAAAAGGGCTCCTTGCCCTTTTCTTTTCCTTTGCCCTCCTGATTTTCTCTTTCATTTTTTTGTAAAGGGCACTTTTTTCTTTCATTTTTTTGTCAGGGGGCACTCTGCCCCCCTGCCCCCCCTGCTGGCTACGCTACTGGTGTAGTACCACCTTAAAGCCTTCAATTTATAATGTACATCAAGGTTTAGGTGTAAGTAACATTAAAGGAGGCTGGTCAAATTTCATTGCATGATATTTCTACCATGGATGAATGATCTCAAAGTTAATACTACTGCCTATACCTTGGGACAGAATATTCCTTTGTTGCTACATCATAACACAAAAATACTTTTTTTTTTTTATCTTGAGACGACATTCCAGAAACAGTTTCTTAATTTGTTTGATATCGGCCTTATTAACAAAAAAATAACTTAATAAATTTCACATATGCCAATATGCACAAAATGATGCATAAAATCAGAGTTTCCGGCAATCATAGCATTGTGACTTATAATTATATGTTAGAAAAATAATTATGAAGCATGAATCGCATGGTTTATTTAAAACAAACTCATATTGACTATAAAAACGAATACAAACAGTCGGCTCTCAACACGCGATATTCAAAATTCCCGCGCTGAATCTGTCCAAGTGCAATGACATAATGGTTATTTGTACCGGTACTCAATTGTCATTACACTCGACAATTTCAGCGCCCAGGAATTTTGAATATCGCCCGTTGAGAGACGGGGTGTTTTTAATTGCTTTTATGGTCACGAAGAGTTTGTTTTAAATAAAACCATGTGATTCGTGCTTGATAGTTATTTTTTTACATATAAGGCATAATGTTGTGAATGCCAGAGACTTCCTTTAAAGATACTTCAATGTAGGCCTAGTTCACCTGTCAATCAAACTCAGAAACAGTTTGTTTGTATACATTTTTTCTTGATGATTGAAATTTCTAACCCATCGGGAAACAGCATGCCCTATGGTTAGTTTTTTTACCTTTAAACATACAAACTCTCTAAAAAGTTAGGTCTTAGTAATAGGAAACTAATGCTAGAAAACAATTCCTAGAAAAGTTGCCCTTTTCCTTCCTAAAGTTCAGACACATTGGCCATTGTCTCTGATTGTGTGCTTTTAAAGTTAAACATATCACAGGCCGTGGTGAGGATTGACATGATCGTCAGATGCAAAATAGTTCACTCATTTCTGACTATCATTATGAATACATGTTTTGAAGCTCCTAAAAAATTGGTTAATGCAAACCATGCAATACAAACAAAATGCCCTTTTTAATATGATACATGCAGAGAGAGCAGCATGCACTTTGCTCAGTGTGCTACACTATATATCATGCAGTATGCTCTGTGTGATACAAAAATACACAATTACTTTACTATCAACAATAGCATTGACATAACTACACAAAAGATACAGAAAAGGGATATACAGGGTGTAACAAAAAAGTTTACCATCAACTTTTGCTTGTAAAGTTGACCAGGTGCATATAGCCAGGATATGTGGCTGCTATTAAAGGGGCTGTTATTTTCTTCGGGCATGGAGGGCACCTATGTTTCAGATGGACATTTTATTTTTTTAAAGACCATATATATACAATACATAAAAATATTTTGTATAGCCCCTCACGAAAACTAGTGCATTGCATTTGTGCTTGCTCAATTAGCATTTTGTGCAAATTTTAGTACACAATTTGTTACCGTTCTTTTTTTATGGACCTTTTCATTTTACATGTAAAGTCTATGGAGATTAATATTAACTTACAAGTTCATAAAAAATGGCAACAAATTGTGTAATAAAATAGAAAATGCCACTTGAGCAAGTCCAATTAAAAATACGTCTGGAGTGGGGGCTATAGCTAAAACAAAAAATGTCCTACACCTTAGGCCAAGTAAAAAATAAACATATTTCACGTCCGGGTTTTTGAAAAAAGGAGGAAGAGGGCCTTTTTATTTTGTATTTTTATCGCAAAATCAGTGTAAATACCCAAAATTAGAGCTGTTTTAGCGTATACATACAATAATGCCTGGAAAAAGGAGGAGGCCTCTTTTTATTTGTTGTTCTGAGAGATAGGCCCCCTCTAACTATCACAAAACCTTATAAAAGTGTTCCTTGTATATTAGCAAGACTATAGAAAGCATCTCTACTTCCTAGACATATTTTTTTGAAAAGTTGTAACTGAATTTCAAAAAATAAAAATATAATTGAAGAAACCTCAAAAAAGGAAGCCGGAGGGGACATGAAACATGTTTATTTTTTTATTTGGCCTTAGTGGTTATGAAACAAAGGTGAGGGGTCATGAATATGTCAGTGAGCAGAGTCGATTTTTATGAACCCCTTCCATCGTGGGCTGAAAATTTTGTGACCCCCTATCTTTGGCGGAATATTTTGATGACCGCCCTTTTGTACGCATACCAGAGACAAATTTCCAAAAAAAAGTTAAGAAATGTGTGTTTGATGGAAAGGTGTGCACAGTACAGAAACATTATTTTGTCATTGTAACTAAAGATTGTAAAATTTGTGATGGAAAGTGTAAATGTGCTTGTAGGGCACCCACATTTTTTTAAAGTCACACGCCCTTTCACTCGTTTTCAGAGAAGAACGGCAGCCCTTGCTCAGATTGACGCGAATGCCCTGTTATTCTGTTAATGAGCGACATATACAAGGAGCTTTGTTTGCGCAGACCAATGTCTAAGGCGCGTAATCGGCCAATCAAATTATCACGTCTGTAGTTATGTTTGTCAGACGATTGAATCAGCCAATCAGAACCAGTGCCGTAACTACCGGGGCAGAGGGGGCAATGTGCCCCGGCGCTACCCTTAAGGGGGCACCAAATTGACCAATTCAGCATCGATTCCGCGCCCCTCCAAGCGATGAATGTCAAAATTTTCAGCACAAAATCAATTGAAAGAACATTTTAAGACCGATATTCAACTTCTAGTAACCAAAATTAATTAGTGGTAGGCCTTATTTGTCCAAAATTTCGCGCGTCCCGCGCGCAAATGTTTCAAAAATTTCCCACGTCTAAGATATTCTGGGGGGTGTAGGGGCGCAAATTTTGTTTCTTGCCCCAAGCGCTACCAAACCTAGTTACGCCACTGATCAGAACCCTACTACCGTGTTTACACTGTGCCCACTCTCAAAATGTAAACATCAAGTGCCATTCTTCTTTGAAGGAAACTGTAGTAATTATAACCTCCTTTTTTGGTGTAAAAATTATGACCCTCACTATTTTTGGTATACAATTTGTATGACCCCTAGTATATTCATGACCCCATTCTGAAGAAAATGACAGCCCCCTAAATGCACAAAAAATTGTCTTTTATGCAAAGGTCATTCAGCACTTTTGAGCCAACCTGAAGCATTCATCCTTGTTCACCTTAACTGATATTGGAGGTCAAGCTTCACCTCGATCAGCTTACTTTTTGCTCACAAATTTGAAGTCAACTTTCACTATATAAAGTGTTCTGTTGGGCCAAGCTTCACCATGCATCCAAAAGGATTTTCATTGTCTCACCATTTATGCGTTCAATTTGTCACCATGCATCGGTTCACGATAATAATGCCTGAAAGCGAAAGCCAAGTTTAACCTTAATCATACGAATGCTTTTATTAGTTCAAGCTTCACCCAGAAGTTCATTTTGATAAGTCTAAACTTAATCATCGTAAAGCGGTATCCAAGAAGAAGAAGAAAATAGTGAAGCTTGACGTGGCTTGAGGAGGGTACTGAGTTCCAAGATTCACAATGATGCCCACATTAATGTCTTCTGGATCTTCTTATTGTGGGATAGCAACCCCTGTAAACATGGTAAATGTATTCCTTATTTTTAAGATGCTCGCTTGGCTTCTGTAACAGTATCCACATCAAGTTGTGAAGCAAGTGTGTATGCTGTGGATAGAAAAAAAATACGATTATTATTGACATACCTCTGTTGAAATGTTCTCATTCCTAAAACACTATTACAATGTACAAAATCATTGTATATATTATCTTCAATTAATTGTCACCATAATTAGTTCCCTAATAAACAAGAAATCAAGGGCTCAGGGACATAACATCTTAACTCAAAATTGCTAGTTTGAGTGCACCGTGTAAATACAAACCATGATGTAGATCTATATGATTTTGTGTACATTAAAATTTTCATATTAAAATCTCATTTTCATCACAACGATACTGTGGCGTATATTGGGGGTGCCCACCTTGGTCTGGGGCGGACATTTTAAAAATGAATTTAGGAGAGCAGCAACGGCATCACTTGCATTACATTCCAGATGTTAAATCTACATCATATGCAAAATTTGAGGAAATTCGCACGAGTCCGTTTTATTTTAGGGCCATTTGTCTATAACTGGTCTTTACATGTAGCCCTATGGAGAGAGTGCCCGTTGAGGGCGCTATAACCCCATTTTAGGAACAAAATGTGATTTAAAAAAAACGGACTCGTGCGAATTTTCTAAAATTTTCAGAGTATGTAGTATGAACATGTAGAAATATAATCAAGTAGTTGCCCTATCTGCTCTCCTCCAAAAAAATAAAAAGTCCTATACCTCAATGATAATGAAACCTAGGTGCCACCAGTGTTCGAAATATGCCTCAAAAAGTTACAGGCCAGCCAGGCTTGACCTTAAAAAGTTACCGGCCAGCCAACTAGATGCCAGTCAGGAAATTTCCGGCCAGGCCAAAAAGTTACATGCCAATGGCCGGCTGACCGGCCATATTTCGTATGCTGGGTGCCACCCCAGTCCCAACCTTTCCTGGTTCTGGAGTAAGGTGCATCTCATGCCCTCTTGTCAAGCAAATTTCTTGTCCCTAGTCTCAAAACATGCCATTGGTCAATATATTACTGCATACCCAATTTAAAATTATTCCAAAATCATAATAGGGGGCCTCCGTGATGCTGAAATGACCATACCCTAATGTTAATGTTAGAAATTATTGCTGCCTTATGCATTTTAGTTCATGCATTTAGGACTATTAATGACTAAAGATGTTAAAAAAGCATACTTGTCTCAAAATTAAACATAAGGGAGCTATCTACAAAGACCAAGTTTATGTAAGGCAATAGAAACAAATTAGTTCGATCTTCCGATCGAACATCGATGCTTGGTCGATCCTTATTAATTATGGAATCAATTAATTTACTATTTTTAATTGTGATAAAATAGTAATATGTGCCTGTAGTGATACTGACCAATATAAATTTAGCATTAATTCTGATTAATTAGTTGATAGTTCATTAATAACAAGCATCGAAGCAACATCGACGGTCGATCCAAAGATCGAACGGATTTGTTTCTGGTGCCTAAACACACATGGCTGCCTTGTGCTGTCTTTACTGTGTAATTGTGAAATTGCTAAAATATTCATAACTTTCCTATTTGTACTAACTTTGACCTGTTAGGCAGATAATACTACAGACTTGAGATCACACACTTGCATCTAGACCTTGCTCAATTTGATGAGACAACACACACAGGCCTGATGAGCTCGAGGGTAGCCTTGTTCAAGGCCTTCTAAGATTTCCTCCCTGCTTGAACTATTTTTGGGCTCATGAAGTCAGTGAGGGCCACAGATTACAGCTATTAATGACCGTGCGTATGCTGAAAAATTGAACTTGGGCTCAGTCTACGAACCGCCAAACAGCCTTGTCTCGCCATACGAGCTCGCAGGCACAACCCGAGTTTGATTGTTCAACTTAATACACATGATTATAAGCAGCCACAGTCTGTGATGGTCATATCATGGACAGGGTTAACTTGTAGCTAGGATATTTTTACTGCTGGGTGGCATTTGATGAAAATCTTGCATATTTATTTATTTATTTATTTATTTCTTATTTAACCTGGGGTGACCAATCAATGCACTGGCATTGTTCTCCCTTGGTTCCCAGGTGGAAATTGTTTGCCAAAATAGACCAAATTCTTAACTAATTCAATAAAATGGTGCAATTTTGGCCTCTGAGTGGTGGGCTCCAATGCTAAAATTGGAGCCGAGTGATAGACTCCAAAACCGATTGGTGGGCTCTACCGCCCACCACCGCCCACTGTAGCTACATCCCTGATCATGGACTTGCCAAGCCCAAAAGTTGTGATAGGATTCAAGTGCTGGTCATGAGGGAGGAAACTTAGAGGGCTAGCCAGAGGGCTGAGGTTCTTCAAATCTTGAGATTGGATATCTTCGATTGGCACTCGCAGGAAATCAGAGCTGGGTTTTACTCCATGCTCAACGCTCATTGATATTGAGGGCATTAATGTCATTGAGTGATGCTTTGGTACATGTATGCTTCAGAGTCTCAACATTCTGGGGAAAGGAAATCAAGACCATATTGTTTATCTCTGGAATATGAAGTGTGATCCAAGGATCATGCACATTGCACAGCTAGATCAGCAAGGGCTGCAGATGGAGTCATTTCTGTAGACACTGATGAGGGTTTCCCAAATCCAGTTCCAATAAGGCATATATGTGTCATGATTATTTACGTCATTCTGCTTCATACTTTGTCTTTCATGTGGCCTAGCATCTACAATGCTCTAGAATTTTAAACTTCTGAGTTTGCTCACCACTACCTATCCACAACTTCACGATATAAACCACCTCTGCTGAGAACTCCCATCTGAAGATTTGAAGAACCTCAGCCTCCATTCTTTTAACATATTGGGTGCTGTGACTGCTGTCTCATCAAATTGAGCAAGGTCTATAAATGTGCAAGTGTGCGATCACTCTTCTGTAGTAGTATCAGCCTAACAGGTCAAAGTTGGCACAAAAACAGTAACGTTATGTATTCACAATTACACAGTAAAGACAGCAAATGGCAGCCAATTTTGTTTACATAAACTTGGCCTTGTTATTTTTTGAGTAAGACTGTTATTTTGATCATCTTTTATTCATTGATAGTAGTAAGTACTAAGTTACTAGTACAGCAGTCATTTGTAATGTACACAATGCATGAATAAAATAGCTGCCTTATGCATATGGTATGGCTATTGACCCCCAAAACGACTTTGGAATAATTTTAAATTTGCAATGGGGACAAGAAATTTGTGTGACATGAGGTGATGAGGGGCACGAGATGTACCCTATTCTGGAGCCACTGATTTTGTTTCTAGATATTTGTGTAACTGCATTTCACAAAATGACCAAGTGATAATTTTGACAAGTTGGTACTTTCACAGCTTTGGGGCACATCCATTTTGTATCCTTGCCCTTGGCGCACAACCCCCTAGCTACACCAGGCAACATGAAAAGAAACATATATACAGGAATAGCTGTTCTTACCAACAATGGCTGGTGTGTGTCATTCATGGTCTTGTTTGATCACATCTAATCCTGTTCTGCCCCACTGTAAAAATCATCCATCAATCTTCTACATAGTTTTGCAAATGTCTTCTCCATATCCAGTGTACTTGGAAACACAAACACTGCCATGCCTGGAGTAAGCTCCACCATCTGGAAGTAGTAAAACAGTTCAGTATAATTATAACACTTACTGGCAAAGTTCATGGAGATTGAATGAAAGTTAAAAATTGGCTCAAATTTATTTAGCTGTCAACGTCACACAAGTAGCCTACAGGTACTGTATTCACCATAATTAGTTCCCTTCTCCTAATAACCACCCTTAAAGAAACTTTTGAAAGACAGCTGTACAACTAAATTCATCAAATGTCTAAATAAAAGTATACCTCAGTTCTAAACAGTGGTGGCACTACTAGGGGGCAGGGGGCATTTGCACATAAAAAATAATTTTATTAAAGAACATCCATGGATCACTTCGCAGGGTCTTAGGCAAGATTTGAAGGTTTGGGTGTGTAAATTGAAAAAACTGGGTGTGTAAATTTAAACATTTGTGTACAAAGTATAGGCCATGTGGGCAAAAACTGGACGTGTACAAATTTGGGTGTGTAACATTTGCTGGCTGCCTAAGCCCTACAATCAAAGAAATTAATGTTGGTACACTCGGGCATACTAAATGTAAATCGCCACCCCTCTCCCCAGTTCAATGTTGATGAAAGCACTTTTTCCATTGGGCTCTCCAGTCTCCCCAACATTGATTGAGGGGGAATGGCGTAGGGAAGAGGAAAGGAGAAGGTATGTACTTCTCATCAAACATAGTTATACTAATTTCACTTAACTCTCAGAGCGGCAATGAAGAGTTCCAACATATTGTCAAGGTGTACCAACTATTAAATTCCTTGATTGTAGCTTCCAAGACTATTTGTGGTACTATTTGTGATTTATCCATCAGAATGGATAAAATAAAAATCAAATCAAATGCCTTGATCACACTTCATCCAGCAGGAATATCTCCAATATTCTACATTTCAATTTTTCATTTACGATTTAGCAAAGGAATATACTATAGATAATGCATGATGTACATGTATATATCGAATTTTTTATATGATGTATTTTATTGACACAAAATTTTATACAGGTAAAATATGCCCTTCCTGACTGCCATTCTGCCCTTTTTATGTCCTCTACCAACGGCTAAAATAGTACAAAATATTGCACCAAATGGCGTCATTTGCACCTCAAATTTTTAAAAATCGATAGCTTCACAGGGGGGACACCCCTCTGGCTCCCCCACCCCAGGTGCTAAAGCAGCCATTGAGTGGCACTTTGCTGTTTTCTTTTATTTCATGTGGCACTTCAACATATTTGAGGAAGCCTTATCTACATGATACTTGTGAACGCAGCGAGCAGGAAATTGGCAAAGTGTTTCCGTAACTGTTTTCCTTTATAAAGCCATTTTAGAGTGTTTTATTTAAAAGGTGCCCCTTACTTGATAACTCTAGCTTCGAATTTCAATTTTTTTTGCACACGATAGTTACGCATTCGATGCTAGAGTGCATTGCTAAAATGTTTTTCGGTGGGACAGCGGTGCAATCTTTTGTTATATTTATTCTGTTTAAATGTTGAAATTTGGATGAAAATTATTTTGATGAGTCAACTACAGTACGGTATCTTTTGAACAAGATTTGCCTATTTTGAACAGTCTAAAATTTTGCTAAAGTTTAATTTTAGCAACATTTTTGATGCGATCGTCTGTCGTGATCAGCTGTGTAATTTACTATTTTACTTCTGAACTTCCATTGCTTTACACGGTACGTGTCATGCTTCAGCGAATCCGACTAGATTTTGAATGCAATGGTCTCTAGAATGTAGGTATGCTAGGTGAATTCAAATTTGCCATCAAACTGCATCATTTTATATATCAAATTAAAGCCCTTGAGTAAACAAAGCCAAAACTGAAAACCTTTTTTTCATAGCACTTTCCGTAGCAAAGTTACATCTTGTCAAAGATTGACTTTCATCAAACAATGTCAAAAAGATTCAGCTAGCAAAATTCCCCAAAACGTCATTTCGGGGGTGTTTCTAGATCTTAGTCTCATTATGATAGCAGATTTTTTTAATGGAACTGCTATCAAAATCCCTCTAAAATTCCATGTGCGAGTGACTTATCACCATAAAAAATCATATATTTGGGTCAAGTGAAGTATAGAAAACATATTTATGTAGGTTTCTTTCTTCGGGCACAAGTTTTAAATTTCTATGTAAAAATGCATTGACATTGTCGGCGAATTTGGCTGACTAGCAAATGTGTTTGCCTGGCATACCTATAGAATGTGAAGCTATCGGTGAACAAATTATTGGCTATCTCTTCTCGAGCAAGGCACCCATGTGTGCCAAAAATCACTTGCTCCCCCCCTCGGCTCGGCTTGCCAAAAATTGCTTGCCCCACCCCTTTCGGCTCGGGAAAAATTTCTTGGCCCCCCCCCCCCCCCCATTTTACCGCCAGGAATTTTTATAGGGCATTAGGGGGTGCTTATTTTGTACAAGTGGACTTTTTTTCCAGGTGGGGGGTGGCAATTTACATCACACCCACCCCCCACCCCGCAACCCCTGGGCTCATAATTATTGCACAGCCCCTACGTCAGAAGTAGGTATAGTGCAATAGATAGAACAGTCCCCGGCATGCCCGGGAACAGCCCCGACCGAGAGAATGCTAAATATCTTTATCATGTTTACTAAAAGCTTACCCATGTTGTACATGGATCGAATCCATGGGTTTCTACAGTCACCCATGGAAAACAGTGTACTGAATAGCTGTACACCATGTCCATATTGGCCAAGGGATGGTTTGTTTACATGGCAATAATTCCTTCAGAATAGGCAATACAGATTCCAAACATATAAAACTTACCTTATATCAGTTTTAGTTGCCCCTAATAACTCCAAATTGACATGACAATTAATTCTATTTGCTCAATTTCATACCAAAATCAAGGAAAACATGGTTTTGTTATTGCAAAACAACATGAAAATGAGAAAGGTTATATCTGGTCATTTGCAGTAGGCCACTTCAGGTAATCAATATTGGTCCTTGAATTGCGTACCTGAGTGACTTTTTGCTCATTGTAAGAGTGATAGTGTTGTAAACTTGATTGCATAACATTAAGATTGCCAACTGACATCCTTTGTATTTGAGTTGTCTGATGATGGTATTAGAACTGTCATGGATGTAAACATTACACAAAATGTCAACAAAACATGCTACTGCAGAACTCTATGCCTGTATGTGTGTGTCTGAGGGCCGATCTGAGGGCTGATGACACACATTCAATGGGTGTACCCATGTTGTTACCCGGGCTAAGTTACTAAACACACGTCACACATATTTTTAGACTGAAGTACGGTACTTACTTATAGGTGATAGCTGCTAACGACGCCTCTTTCTTTCTCCAGGCATGCCAGGATATCAGTAAAAGTAATATTAGTGGTTGAATTATTCACTAGAAAGAATAAGATGACTGGAATTCTTCTTCGCATGTGTGTACATACCAATCCAGCTGATCAGCTGATTCGTTGATTAGTCTCCCACCAGTCGTAAACCAAACTGGTTACGGCATGTATAGCAAGTCAACGCTGCCATAAATCGTTTTAAATTGAAAGAGATGAAATTCCCCTCAAATTCGCATTTTGAAAAGGAAATTTTTAACTTTATCTGGCTGACCTGATAGCTTATGATTTTCTTAAACAAAATATGGCAAAAAATGTTTTTTGGAAAATTTTTTTGAGGGGTCTTGGACCACGCCCATTCCACCTCCCTTAATGAAATGATCTGAGATAATAAAACAAACCAAAGCTACAAATGTATGTATTATATAAATATAATATTTAAGTCTACATTAATCGAAGTGTCATTTGAAACTACTATTGCGTGCCAATTTCATTTTGTTTAAACAATCATGTTATTTGATTAGTGATTATTATTATCACTGGATGAATGATAACACTAGCGACCTATAATTTGAGGTACGTCAAGTTGAATATGAATAAACAGGAAAGGTCTACTGAACTACATGAGCTCGATTTGTGCAATACCTAAATTCAAATTAATTTGTATAACATGCACTACATTAGAATTGGGTTCTTTCTATCTCCGGATTTTTTTCATTTTGAAAAATTTCATAGTTTTAAGATGGACTATTTTAGCAGTGATTTAGGCGTTTGCTAGTTGGACATAAACATTACGAAACCGTACGTATTATAATATACGTTGGATGCATGTATACGCAGAGGTTTTGCTTTGTATGATGTTGAGAGATTCTAAAGAGTTAGGGCTAATGTAGGCCTCAATGTAGGAAAATATAGGCTAATTAATATTTTATTATGGAGCGAAGTTTTACGGACCTGGCCAGTAAAACACCCTTGCCTACCGGTCGTGGATAGAGTACCTGGGTTGAATCCAGGAAAATCTCCATTTTTTCATGTTCTTTGTTCATCTTCTATCCTTTTTCGTTCATTATTTCCTTTCCGATAGCAAAAAAAACAATTGACACCTCATTTGTAGCAATTGTCTAAATATTGACGCCGCACCGTACATTTAAATCAATGTAACCCAAGATTTGAAAGTCGCAGTAAATTCTATTGATATGTATTCAGTAGGATGGAAGGAAAACTGCTCGGCTCTCATGGGAATGTTCGTTTTGTTTTATGCATTTGGGGTAAAAATGTCGGGAATATCAATAATAATTGTCATTATTATTATCGTTATCAATATTCACTTAATCTCTAGTTGAAACATGAAGAGTTAACATATTTTTAAATGCCCCGCCAAGTTGTTATTTCAACGGTTAAGTTAAATCAGGTTAGGCTGCATGGCCATATTCGTAACATCTCACCTTTTGAACATGCCAGGGTTACAAGAGACTTTATCTTGATGGACAATAATGCAACTCCACATAGGGCCAATGGCGTAGCGGTGGTCATCACATGAGGTGGGGGGGGGGGGGGCACCGACCATGATTGGGGTAGTGCACCGGGTCTGATTGGTGGGCACAAGCCGTTTTTCGGCACTTTTCCTATTGGATGTTTTAAAATTTCAGATCGATGGGGAGCACGTGCCCCCGTGCCCCTGTGACGCTAAGCCACTGCATAGGGCTAGGATAACCAACCAGTTTCTGGAACAAAAGGTCATCAATCGTATGTAATGGCCTGCCCAATCTCCAGACCTGAACCCGTTGGAGCATTTGTGGGGATATTTAAAGTACAGGGTAGACAAGAGTATCAAGCCAACAACAACTTTGATTGGACTGGAACAAATTCTGAGACGGGAATGGGCAGCAATAGACCAGGGACGCATCAGACGTCTTATAAACAGTATGTGACGGAGGTGCTCGGCAGTTATTCAGGCAGAAGGAAGCCACACCCGATATTAACTGATATGAAAGTGAACATTACAACAACAGTTACAAGAGACATTTGTAAAAACCATTGAATTACATGAGTTTAAAACTGAAAATGTGTGTAATGATACCGTAGAAACCCGTCTACAAGGAATAGTAGCGACGGTGATGATAGCATATTTCACGCTAGCGCCCTCCACAATATTATATCATTATGGAATTTGAGCAAATCATTTACCGACACAAGCAGGTATACAATGTATTATTTTATCTTTATTTCGCATCTCACGAGCATAGCTCACTTGGCAAGGCATAAGACTTTGGTTCTTTAGATCGGAAGATGGCGAGTTCGAGCCTCATCACGGTCACACAAACTTTTATAAACAAAATATTGTTCAAACTTTTCATTTATATTTTCTTGCATTTTCTAAAGACTCCTTTCGTGATCATTTGTTTTTCATATTTAGTTTAATTTATTCTATTGTTTTTCTTTTATTGTTTCTTTTCTTTGTCTTTTTTTTCTTGTTTAATTTTATTTTTCTTTATTTTTCTTTGATTCATATAATATTGGCAGGATAAGGAGAGGAGGGAACTAAAGACCCATTCAGTGATTTGCTCATCCGGACGATCGTAAAAATCATCAAAATTCACCTTTGTCATTGTCATAGATGTGGTAACATAGCCTGCTAGTGGTTCAGCAGAAAACCGTGTGACACATAATATACATTTGGCTACATTTTATTATATGATAAATACGAATTTATTAAACATGGTAACAAATATTCTCTAGCAGATCGGTTATACGATGGAACTGGTAGGCATAGGCCTATTATAAATTCGGGATATTAAATATCTTCCTGACGAGACAGATCTGCGCATGTGGTCAAAGACGATTCCTTACTAGCCACAGACCGTCCGCTGGAATTAGTTGAACATGAACCATTCGCTATGGCTAGCTCGAGATACTCTAGCTAAAATACAGGTTTACATTTACTATCTTACATTATCTTGCTGTATTTCAGCTAGAGCTCCAAACGACAAGCTTCCGGGTTTTTTTGGAGAACAATACTGTTACGTAAGATGAAGAAGAAACCCACCTCGGAGCCCGCCCTACTCATTATTTCATTGTACTTATTGCAATTTGCCTCCACACATTACGTAATCAACACAAAGCTTTTGTGAGGATTAGTGAGTGGATAAGAAATTGACAGTGGAGGATGCGAAGGACACGCCGATTGTTAGTTGTCAATCATGAATTGCCGCAACGTATTAATATTTTACTGCATGGCATTCCGCAAACACCAAGACAAATTATGCCGTATTTTTCCAAAGATCATCTCATATGAAGTAAGCTGAATGCGATCTGTACTTTTGTAACATTCCGATCGCTTTTGATCACCTATTATCGGCGAATTTGCTTGAAAACACGTGAGTTCATGTTGTGTAAACATAATTAGCATAGACACAAATGAAATTACGATGCAATACAATGCAATTTGAATGCGCAGCAGATCTATAGAAATAACTTTGCCCGGTTTTATGCAGAATTAGACCCTGTCTGGCTATGGCTGTTGGTCGGACCTCTCATCTCTCCACATCGATTGTGACCTATAATCCCCGACATTGCCCTTATGAACTCACATCCTCCTGTTTTATTCCAATACGCTGGCGAAGTTACGTAATAATCGGATTAACTACCATAGCAATAGGTGAAAACAATTTTTGAATATACCGCGTTATACACTGATACGTTCAGGCGGTACCTCTTCATTGAACCATATCATGCTGCACCTGTAAGATTAGTATCTTTGAAAAGACCAGTATTGTATTCAATCTATGATTGCAGACATACACAGTACAGGTGATGAGTGTAACCTGCTTGTAGCGCAGCGCGATATGTTCAAAATTGTTTTCACCTATTGCTATGGTAATTAATCCGATTAATTACGCAACTTCACCAGCGTATAATCAGAGAGTTGATATTGGTATAATGGCCGAATAAATTCTGACCATCACTTGGCTTGTTGGATTCGTCTATACTACAATTCGCTGTCGAAGTGACGTAATAATCGCAATAACTACCATCAAGCAGATTGCACTAATCACCCGCGTATGTCACCAAACATAGATTGAATACCACTCTTTTCATAAATACTAATCTTACATGGCGAGTGATTAGCATTTCTTTGACAACTATGGTTTAATGCATAGGTGCCACGTGAACGATGAAGTGCAGGGCTATATATTCGAAATTGTATTCATCAATTGCTATGGTAGTTAATCCGATTAATTACGTCACATCGACAGCGAATAGCCTAAGTGGAACAAAAAATAGTGTATGTCCATTGCTAGCTATGGTAATTAATCATGTTAGTGTTTACATCACTACTTCGGTGAAGACAAGAGAAGTGTGCCTTCTCTACCAACGCCTGTGATATAACAGGTGCAAGCGAAACAAAATTGAATGACCAGAATAGTTTCCTTTGTCAGATGAATTGATTGAAGTTTTTGAAGACACTCTATTCTTGATGGGACAATAGATTCAAATATGGAATAATTATTATTCCTCATCTATTTTTTTTTATTGAAAAACTGCAATTGTGGCAACAGAACAATATTTATTTTGATTTCATTTCAAGTAGAATCAAAATCGTGCTTAAGCCAAATACGCACCCTACCTACCATTCCTCAAGAATTGGGATGGCACAAAGGTGCAACATAGGTTGTTATTTACAAAAACGAGGACAGACAAGTACATTAGTTACAACACATCTGTCTAACCGTGGGTTTCGCTATTATTTAGAATAAATGCTTTTACTATATCTATAAAACCACAAAATTACTAAAAAAAACTATAAAAAAAACTATAAAAAAAATTAAAAGTAGAAAGGTAGATTTGAAGAAAGATAAAAAGAACATGTCAAAAGTTAAAATTAAACGAGAATGAAAAAACGGAACCGGTGCCCGGACCATGCTCTCTTCAGCATGTCTTCAGTTCCAAAGTCTGACGCTCTATCAATTGAGCTATACGATCCTGATATACGAAACAGTCGTTATTATGTCAATACAATTGATTGGTGTTACAACATACTTAGATGGAATGCATAGCCACCCAGTGCCAGTATATATTTGCTCAAACTCCAAATACAAAAACCAACCAATTTTATTGAGGGCGTTTCTTAGGTATATCCTTGTAGACGGGGTTTTACGGTATTTGAGTGTTTTTGTATTGTTCTAAGTGCAACTTTCAAATCTGGACCTTACTACATTAAATTGACCGGCGTTTTATTGTTTTCTGGGCTATCGCATTAAATGAGGTGTCAAAATGCGCAGAAATAAATTCTGCTTTCAACACAAGTTACCGATTTGTAATACAATAGCCCGTTTTTCAATAATAGCCATTATTTAAGGGAGGTTAGTTACTGTTTTAAGCTGTTTATTTCTATTGCATTTCCAAGGTAGGCTCACAATTATAACGACTTTAGATTTACTAATTATTTCCAAATTTACGTCATCCAATGCAATATTGGTTTTTAAATGTTATGAATATAGAACAGTGGCCCTAACATTAAACCTTGTAGAATACATACATTTGTACATTCAGGGGAAAATCAATCACTCGGCGTGATATTTTAGGCCCAACGGACGTACTAAAATTAACTTGATTAGAACTTCAGTTTGTTTTACCAGAGTATAACAAGGAAAGTAGTAATGTCAAATTAAACAACATGAATAATAGAAGTAAATGCTTTGCAGAACAACCTCAAGTGGGACATCCAGGTTAATAACATGCTTAAAAAAGCCAATAAGAGGTTATTTTCTGAGAAATGTTTTGGTCCATCCAAAAGATAAACGAGATGTAACCCAAACTTCAGACTGTGTATACGAAATACCGTGTCTCAACTGTGACAAGTCCTACATAGGCGAAACATCTAGACTATTCGGCACCAGACTAAAAGAACATAAAACTGAAGCAGAAAAGACTTCAAAGAAAGCCTTCACTAGATCTCAGAGACAGACCTCCATTACAGGGGAGGATAACAAATCGGCAATAACTGATCATGTTTCTGAGGAAAACCATGTTACTGGATGGGAACAGTCAGAAATAAAGGACAGAGAACAGAACAGAAATAAGAGATATATCAAGGAAGCCATCTGGATAAGAAAGAAGGGGCCAAAACACTCAAAAGAGACCAAGGGAACTACTTTCTTCCGCATATTTATGACCAAGTCCTAAAACAAACAGCGCCACCAACGTCCGCTCCGCCAGGAAGCAGCCGTCGAGGTGCAGGAATTGGTCAGTCAATTTGAGAAAGTGCTAAGTCTTAGCACGAAACTGTCATTGATCGAGGTATGTAACATCTAATTCTGGATTTGCTAAGAAGAAATTTGCTATAATTATTTCATTGACAATCCTGATGAACTTATTTGCGGAATATGTTTAGAAAATGTACTTTCACATATTGTTAACCCAAAGAGAAAAGTATGACAAATATTCTTTGAGAGATTAATTGATTGGTTGATTTTTTTAAACTCGTAACCAGTATGACTGAGTGTTTACTTCATTTCTTTTTGTCCGTTCTAAACTATAATGCAGCACATTAGTGTTTAATGTGTATTGCGCTATTGGAATGGTCCAAAAATGGGTCTTTTTGTATAATCCAATTATCTCAGTGAGGCGTGAACGGATTTTGATGATTTGTGCACCACTTTAAAGAAGAAACGTCATGATTTTGAATCTTTAAAAAAGTTTTATTTTTACTGCCGACATTTAAGTCCCCCAATCCACACGGCCTATTTCTATAGAGACACCCTGTAAATATAGTTATATTGTTCAGCTATAATGACCTGGATATAAAAACTTCATACATCCAATTGGCTCCATAAAGTTATATCTCTCGATGAATTTGAATGTCTTACTGATTCCTACTATGCCTACGGTTATTGTTTAATTTAAAATAATGGTACAAACTCACCATGAAGAAATTATAGTTTTCCTTTTTTACAATGCTAGTCTTCGTACGTATAATCTGCAATGCTACGTAAAAAGATGCTATTCATGAGTTCTAGCCATCATGGCTTATGGCTGATTTGTGAAGCGCCACCGATTTATGTCCTCATGAAAATTGATGGCGTTCCTTAATATATAATAATGTTCAGTGGAAGTATTAGGGGCGCAAACCTCCAAATCCAAATAACCTCCCATGCATTTAAAAATCGTAAATAAAACAATTCTACCCCAATTGGTAATATTTTTCAGCTCTAAGTTCTCGTACCTGTGATAATTAAGTCGGATGTAGCTTGCGTATTATTCATGATCTGTTAACCAATGATATATCTAGCCCTTTTCTATTCATATATTATCCATTGTTATACAGGGTGTCCCAGAACAAATTACCGGGCAAACTAATTTGGCCGTGAGTTGAAAATTAAGTAACCAAATCAAAAAAAAAAAAAAAAAAAGCAGCGTGTAGCCCATCTTATTTTGCATCTTACATGTCAAGTTTACTTGAATCGGTTGACCAATTGCGAAGAAATGAGCGATTACATAATGCATGCGTCAATGCAGTTCATTCCAAGTTTGATCAACAGGCCCTTTTTCATGTTCACCCACCTCTTCCTAAGTTCTGAGTATCTCATTAAATCTAGTCCTCGTATCTATTTTATAATCGATAATGTTTTGTTATTCATGCTTTCACCTTTGAAGGTGGGCGACCTGAATTCAGTCAATGAATAAGGATAAAGCTGATGAATGAAGACATTACATCTCAAAAACTAACAACAAGCCCAACAACTCATCCCGTCTTCAACAATGGTTTTTGATATTCCGACAGGTTGGTTGGAGTGGACATTATTTTATAAATGATGGTTTAACAATGGGTTTTTAATTAACATGATAATAACTGGACAACCAGCATAGACCTAGCTGTCAAACTCAGATTGTACTTGTGCAGTCTATGCCCATTTCTTGAATGTTTCTTGTCAAACATGGTTGGCGAACAGTTTACTGCTCGTCAAAGGGCCTTCGTTGTCTTAAGATATGCAGAAACACACAGTGCTGTGCAGGCCCAGCAAGATTTCAGACGGCGATATCACAGAAGGCCTCCTTGTGAAAAAACAATCAGGAACAATTTCAAAAAGTATCAGGAGAAATGTAAGGGCAGGTCAGGGAGACCAAGAACTGTACGTATTACTTTGCACAACATAGCCGCTATCAGACAAGCCCTCCAACGCAATCCCAGAATGAGTGCAAGGCGGAACAACATAATGTCCAAATCCTTATTTAACAGGGTTACTCGTCTGGCCATTTCCTTCCATCCCTACAAGATTTAAGAAGTTTGTATAACCATTCCTTGGAAATATTCCAAAAATAAGAAAGAAAACCGATACTTTTAACCAGCTCGAATTCATTCTTTACGTTGTCCAATATGTTAGCATTTTCCAGACGAAGAAAGATATTTAAAGTACTGAGTATCATGCAAGGTTTCATTTTAATATTGTAAAGTTTGTTGGTAAGAAACAGATTGTTTAATAAGAACAAGAAGGATTTCACCAAACAAAATTTAAAGCATGTTAACCACTAGTGCATTGTGTGGAGTGAACTTTCTTGCAAACTTGGAATGAAGTGAATTTGTAATGTGTTATGTAATCGCTCATTTCTTCGCAACTGGTCAACCGATTCAAGTAAAATTAACATATAAGATGCAAAATAAAATTTTGCAACACACTGCTTTTTAAATTTTACGATTTGATTGCTTAATTCTCAAGTTATGGGTAAATTATTTCTTTCTGGGACACCCTGTATACCTCATAATAGATTCCTGTCATCTAATTGGTTAAAAGTGCAGTCATTGAATTAGCTATGCCCTCCTTTTTAAGAATTACGTAAACAGTGAACTATTCCCCGGACAATGGTCTTTTCAAAAGACTATTGCCCGGGCATAGTCATTTTCACGTCATCGGTGTGCGTCCGATCAAACTCTACGCGCGCGATGGCGTGTTCGCATTACGCACGCGGCGCCATCGCGCTGCCTGCCAGTTGCGGTGACGCGATGGATTCATAACGAAAAACCAGGGAAAAACTTTCTTTGTAAATTTACCATGGCATATGAACAATAAAATAGGCCAATCAGATGACAAAAATCTATATTAATGAGGTATATAAAACAAATATTGACTGCTTTATTCAGGTCATGGTTAACATTATAGGCCCACGGTGATCTCAAAACCATGCTATGACCCTCGTCTGCGCCTCGGGTCATAGCATTGTTTTGAGATCACCTGAACCTATAATTTTAACCATGCCCTCATAACAGTCAATATTTGTATATATTCTATTGTTCCAAGTTTTCCATTCATGTATTATCCATTGTAATTCTATTGTTCCAAGTTTCTGAGGTAATGTAGTTAGTAGTAGATGACATAATCATCCTATTCATTTATAATTATTCTTTTTAATGTGTCTCATTATCATTTGTTGTTGTACAAAGATTGGTGAATAAATATGCTTAAATGAATGACCATTTTTTGTACTTGGGCAATTCGTCGGCTTCATTCCATAGTTACGTATATTGATTTTTGGTCATTTTGTTTTTAATTGGTAGATATGTATTTAATAATGTTATCTTGCATACATTTATGCATCACATTTTAAAACTGAAATAGCAAAAATATATCCAGTTTTGTTCTGCAAAATTTGATGTAAATGTTTTGCCATAGTGACCCTTAATGAAAAAGATACATATTCAAAAGTTACACCTAAACTCATAAAATGTTGCTTTTGTTAAGAGCGTTTCTGTTCGTCACTGGTTATCTTTGACCAAATATATAGAGACTGTAATTGTACACTGACGGGAGCAGCTTTTTGAATGCAACTTACTTTTGATTCTGCATCTTTTTGCATTCAAGTGAGCTATTCAGACAAATGAGGTGTTGAAATTTGCAGCACTAAGATTAAAATTTGATGCAAAGATTTGGAGTTACTTTTAGTGATGTGTTTATTATGTCATTAGCAGATACAGTATCTTGAATGTTAAGTAATAACGATGCCAAATACTTTACTTCATATTCAGACCCAAATGTGTTGTTGAATTCGACATGGTGAATACTTTGTGTCATAAGATGCTCCTTCATTACATGCGGGTGAATATAGTCCTTCATCGTTTCATATCATTCCGTACCTATTCCAGTCACATTCTGATTCAATACTACTACTAAGGTGACGCAACTCAAGTTCAAGAACATGAGGCGTGTGACTAAAAGAGTTATAATACACAGTTATTTAACAGATCCCACAAGTCTCTGCCATTTTGTGCGGTTTTGCGCTACTCTGAAGGCGTCCTTAATTGTCAAGTTAATGGCGTTGAGATCGCCTATGAGCTGAGCTAGATATGTGCGGCGAAGTGCTCCACCACGGCGATAGGCTTCTGTGGCCTGATTGTTAGGATGGAGGATGATGGAAAGTGGCAGTTCCGGTCTCCTTATTGCGTGGCCCACAATCCGTAGCCTGTTGCGTGTGAGTGTCAATGTCGCGGGTGCAACTTTTGCCCTGGCATACAGATTGTCGTTTGATAGGCGATCTGGAAAATGCACTCCAAGGCAGTAGCGCATCAGGGCACGGTGAGAAGCGTCAATGGAATTGCCCAATGTGTCTGTGATAACCAAAGCTTCACAGCTGTATAGGAGAACAGATTCGACAGTGGACCTGAAGAGTTGCATTTTGGCGCCGTACTATTCCACACAGAGGTAAGTCGCCGAGCTGTGACCCATGCAACCTGTCTCCTTCGCTGGAAAGCACTAGTGTTATCTGCCACGTTACAGCCTAAGTAGTTAAAGTCATCGCAGACCATCAGGGTGGTACCCGATGTCGTGTGAATGTCCATGTGAGTAGTGTCGCCAATAAACATGACTTTTGTTTTACTGGCATTGAGGCGAAGGCCAACTTTTGCGGATGCTGACTCGAAACGTTGCAATTGGCGCTGGGCAGCCTCTCCACTATCGGCAAGCAGTGCGGCATCATCGGCGTATGCGAGAGCAGGGATTCTGATAGCAGGGTGATTGATTCAATAGAGATGCTAAGTTCTGCAGGATAATGATTTGTGTAATAAAATGCTCATTCATTACATACAGGTGATGGACGTCTTTAATCATTATATACCATCCCATACCAAATTCAGGCTCATTGAGATCAAACAGAGATTATGATTTCTGCAGAATGACTAATTTGTGTCATGATGTTCCTTCATTACATGCAGGTAAAGGAAGTCATTCATCCTGTCAGTACCATCTCATACATATTGTAGTCATATTCAGACCCAGCAGTGAGTGTTAGCTCTATGTGATGAGGATTTGTGGCATAAGATGCACCTTCATTACATGCAGGTAAATTAAGTTCTTCATCATTTCATACCATCCCATACCTATTCCAGTCACATTCGGATCCAATAGAGATGCTAATTCCTGCAAGATGAATAATTTGTGTCATAAGCAGGACATTTGACATTAGTAGAGTGCAGCGCCTGTGTCAGGTCGCTCTCACTTTGCTCTCAAGTTTTTTCATATTGAGTGTGTTTTAAGATCTTTTGCATGCTCAAATTCAACATGTTGGATATATAAGACATAGAGATGTTCATGATGTCACTCATTTCTAGAATAAGTGTGCCATTTCGATGCATTTTCCTACTACTTTTGGTAACATTTCTGCATGTGTTTTACGCTCTCATAGAGAAATACCTTCAACTGGTTGTAGGACAAGATCTTCCAAAGACACCACATTACTAAAAGCTCGTGTTGGTAAAAAATGCATCGGTGACAAATCGTTTTGTGTTGCGGCACCTTCATTGTGGAACAGCCTCCCACGTAACATCAGGGAGGCTTCATGCTTCATGCTTCATGCAGGTAAAGGAAGTTCTTCATCATTTCATACCATCCCATACCTATTCCAGTCATATTCAGATCCAATAGAGATGCTCATTTCTGTAGGATGAATACTTTTTGTCAAAAGATGCTCCTTCATTACCTGTAGGTGTACGAAGTCAATCATCCTGTCATATCTAATACATATTTAAGTCATATTCAGACCCGATAGTGATGCTGATTTCTCCAGGATTAATCGTTGTCTTGTGATACCATTGGTTTGAGTCCACTATAACTGCAATAATTAAACATATGAAATAAGAATAAGAACATTTAGTTGTGTTAAAAATTATATTTATTCACTGAATTTTAAAACACATTATGGTTTGCTGCAATTTGAAACAGTTCATGGAGCTGCTTATGTATAACAGTTTACATGTGTGACAAATTCTGTTAATGACAAGTTTGAGCAAAATATTGAAGCAAAAGATAAGTTTTGTGTACCTTGTTTCAATATCATCTCATACCTAATTCAGTCATATTCAGACCCAATAGTGATGCTGATTTCTCCAGGATGAATAGTTGTCTTGTGATACCACTGGTTTGTGTCCACTATAACTGCAATAATTAAGCATAAGAAGTATAAACATTTAAGTTGTGTTCATTTTTTCACTAAATGTTAGATCATATGGCTTGCTGCACTCTGAAACAGTTCAGGGAGTTGCTTGTCCCTCGTGTATCATACATGACGTGACCTTTAGCCAAACGCCACAAAAGATAATGAATTAAATATATGAATGCAAAACCCACCCAAGTCCATACGTTGGCCAAATTGAGTTAAGCATGGGAAATTGTTGTTATACATAGGCCTGACATATGTATGAAAGAACAACTCAAATTCATCATCTGTGTCTATTGAGCATGTGAGAAATAGCATGTATGAAAGAACCACCCAATTCCGTGATTTGAGTCTTGTAACACATTGATTGAAATCCAGTATGTATAAAAGTTCACTTGTAACACATTCATTGCTGGAGAGTGACTTTTGAAAAAAAATGGGTTTAATAAAGGAACGTGTGTGGTTTATATTACATGGTAGAATGCTTATCAACATCATACATACCTGTGTGCTTTATTTTGTATTATCTTACTAGTGGTAATCTCATTCCAACGTTGTTGTCTTTGTATATGATTCAAAAAACCACCCAAGTCCAAAATTTAAAATGAACCCTACAAAGTCCCTGAAATGCTAATCGTCATACTTTATATGGTTTAATCCACTCATTTGCACGTAAAACTTACCATATTGACCAGGTAAATCTAACTTAAGGAATTAAAATGATACACAGGTTTTTCTCTCAAAATCACTTCCCATGGACTTGGGTGGGTTTTGTATTCATGTATTTTGTACATTGTTTTATATTGTGATTTAGTTAATCGTGTCCCTTTTCACAGTCACTTTTTCAACCCCTAAATTTGTTACATCCCTTTCTGATGTCTTTGTTTATCATGTGCACTGTTCTTGCAGTTGTTTTGCTTTTCTTGCGTTGTTTTAGCTTTAAATGTCCTTGTTTTGAGCAGCTTCCTTAGCATTTATAACCAAATAACACCAAATGAGGTATAGGATTTAGATGATAATTATTTCAATTTGAGACAGCTTAAAATCATTGCAAATGATGAGAATCATCTTTTCTTGAAAAAAAATCAAATACTAGTACACTGAAAAGGTGTTCTTATCTCTTGATAGTCCAAATATTTGCATTTAACTGTCATGAAATACTATCATAGTGTCATCTATATTGTCATCGCTTTAGCATCAAAAAGTGTGCCACAAGGATGTCGTGAGGAAAAACAATGTACATGTACAAGCTTTATCATATAGAGGAAAAACAAAGGACATAATTTCACAATTTTTAATCGTATAGATAGAATCAGACGACGATTTAGTGGCCTCGTTCAATTTGGCAGTGATCCCGATCGGCCGGCTATGTATTTTAACCATTAGTCATGTAAATTTATTCGAAAACATTTGTAACATTGGAATCTTTTCTCCGATTCCAACGGATTTTTAATGACAAAATAGTGTTTCATGACATACTGCAAATTGACAACAAAATAAAATGTTTCTGAAAATGTCATAACTACGTGTTAAACCAAAAGAGTATGATATCTTGGCCACCTCACCCGAAGATTTTTTTTTAATCAATGCAATATAACATATTTTTGCTTCTTCAGTATGTTTCTGTACAGAGATTTTGAGGCATTGGGAATTATCATCATTACCATAGTAGAAGCAAGTAACCTCTATATTTTATAGAGTATTATACACAATTGAAAATCTCACAAAAATAATCTGTATTATTTTGATGCATAACGTGTAAGAATAACAGCATTTTGTAAGTAGTCATCTTTTTATGAAGCTTTGCTGCGAGCAATGTTGTAGGATATGAAAGATCTTAGACAAACTGAATTGATTATCTACATCTAACATCTTACACTCCATGCAAGTCTTAGAAAAGTTCAGACTAGAGTTCCCCATTTATAGGGTCACATGTGATATGTTCAATGCACGTACTAATATCTCCTTTGTTGACAGTGACTTCCACTGCTTGACAAACATTTTCACATTCAGGTGGTGGTATCAGCTGCCATGTTTTCTTGCCTGAGATCTGTGCTTGCCATGATGGCTTGTCAACATTATCAATCTGTGAGAGAAAAACATGAACACAACATAAGTCGTGAATACAAACTATAAAATTATGATTTGACTACAAGATCTTCTGGATCAAATGTGTGCTTCTCTTGCACAAAATCATTCAATATTCTCCTCAATATGGTTAGAGCCAGTATAATTGTTCTTCTCGATGTGTTGTTGTTGCTACCTATGCATTGGCGATTTTGTTGCAGAATTCAGTCTACTACTAGTAATTAAATTGCAAGAGACAGGAATTATCAATGGGTCGTGTAGCGAGTACCAATATCACCCATCATTCTACTAGCCATTGAGAAAACCCGAAATTTCTAATGCTAATGCTGCGATAAGTAAATAACGTTTTCAATGGAATCAAGCAAATTTCTTTTGCTTGCGTCCATACCCTTTATGGTTGTTTGACTTGTTTTCCCGTTTTAGTTTATTGTTTGTAGTTTAGTTTGTATGTAGGACTTTCCTTTAATGTATTGCTTTTTTGAGCACTATTATGTATTACCTCCCGGCATTTGCTGTGCTTTTTGCCAATTATAATAAATATAGGTTGTTTAAAATAGCATTGCGCTAATAGTAAGCATATGTGTTGTAACCTTGTTAAAAATACCACAATTGCACTAATATCACGAGGTACGATAATTAATGTTTATTGCGGAAACATCACTTTTTAAAAATAACACCGTTTTATGACAATTTGTATATAAAGTAATGATGAAATTGCGCAATTGCTATATATAGGTAGTAATATGGCTACTGTCAGTTACAGTGCCTTTCTCCTCAATATGGTTAAAGTCACTATATAGTGTAACATTTGCTTCTTCTAACATTCTTTGTTGCTAAAAATAATGCAGGGGTAATTTTCAGTATTCAGTTTAGTGTTACCAATGGGTCATGTAGTGATCGAGGGCCAACATCACCTATCAACCCATGATGTTGCCTCGCCACTGAGAAAAATCAGAAATTTCATCTTTCATTGGTACCTTAGTATGTACCTTGGCATGTCACAATCAACATGATCGAAGTATATTTGCATTGAGCATACACCGCCTTACCTCAAAGTGCTCACTACTATCGGACTAATTTACTAAGTGTGATACTTGAGTGTTGAAATGCTTACTTTTCCGTTTACATCATAAGTCACTTTGTTGAGTTCTATTAGAATCAAGTATTTGATGAATAGCAAATCCTGTTAGTTGAGTGTCACGTTCTTAAGTCATCCGTGATAAATGCATGAACATTACTAGCCCGCTACGTGTTTGAGGTGGTCTGGGCAAGATGGACCTCTTTGAAGATATCTTGAAGAAATCTAAATGACAATTATCTTCAACCTTCATATTTTTCATTTCCTTTCATGGGGCAAGTGCACATTTCCCTTTGCTAAGTGCTTGGGAAATCCAGAAAACAATATTTCCATACATATATTTTGCTTTCTTCTATTCAAGAGACTTTTCTCATAGACTTGTTTACAAGCGAAATGAACTTAATAACACATATTGAAAATCAATTTCTAGTTTTCCTAGAACCGGTTTTCATCAAGTTTGAAAACGTGACTATGTTTTGAAGATTTTAAATTTAAAATCATTTATCAAATTCGGTTGAACTTGGGCCATTTTCAAAATGTATTCCACAATTGGCCATCAGTTGTTGTTTTTGCAGCTAGAGTGTTAATTCAGCAGCACTTTCTTATCCCATTTAGTAATCAGTATGATATCTCAACAAAAGTCAGTGCTAATAACTCCAGATTGATTCGTCGTAAATAAGTATTATTTCTTTAATCTTCTGACTAGAGAAACATTTTAGAACAGGTTTTTAATTTTAACCCCTGTGCATTTTTTTACCCTTGATATCTTGGAATACCCAATGGTGCCCATTAGGTACCTGTTAGATTGAAGTTTGGAATTAAATCAAAATACTGGACTTACTATTTTTAGCAAACTTACGTGTGATACCATCACACTTCGTCAGGCAACTGACCCGCTGGACTGGTCATTAGAGCGGGCATTTAGTTACTGTTCACCTAGTGCATGTCTGTCTCTGATTATTTTAATGTTTTTATCAACAAAGAAAAATGGAAGGTTTAAAAAGCAATTTTCTACCTCACATGTGCCTGTTGTATGTTCAAATTTAAAAAGATATGAAAAAAGTATCACAATTCCATTGCAAGAGGGCACATTGCAAGAGTTCATTCACATACTGCAAATAGGCACTTGAATCTGAAATGTTTCAAGGGTGTTTCAATAAAAACGCAACCCATCTTTAACGCTTTTTTCTGCAGATATTTGTATATTCCATGTCGGGTGTTGTATTGTTTTCTACTGACAGTTTCGCCAGAAACGTTCTTGCTTTCTCAAAGCGTTGATAGTTGATCCATCTGCTTGGTCCAGGAACCTTGACCAGATGTTTTGATTTTCCCAGAAGTGGTACTCCTGTCTCCAGTTATGGTCTTAAGCAGAGTATCAAATATGTGACTCAGAAAGAATTCATGTGCCCTCTTTTCTTTTTATGATGAGAAAGCCCAAAGGCGTCTGCCGAAACTGTCAACAGCAAAACGTCTTGGTCATGACAAACGAACTCAGAATAGCTGATTAATAAACAGACCCGATGAACCTCTTCAATCACGTTGTGTAATCAGCCTTGGCATTCCGAGGGCCAAATTCCTGATCATTGGCAAATCTGTCCAAGTTCGAGGAGAAAGAGAATTCATAAAGGACTGATTATTTTTCCATCCCCGCATCCTCTTTGAAATTCTTGCTTAAGAAATTTTGTAAAATTTAGGCAAAATGAGTTAAAATCCTAAGCACTATTCTTAGCTTACATGAATATCGGCACCAGGCCCTGGACCACCCATGAACATCCAGTCTAAGGCACTTGACTCTGATGTAGGTGGTATAAAGTAAGGTCTCTCGTAATGTTTTCTTAGTTCTGTTTGGACGCGCTGGTCACAGTTACTCCTGTGTGTAGAAAACAAGAACACAAATGGAATTAAATTAGATTAAATAATATTCAAAATTTCAAAGGTAATATAATGATACAGGTGTCCAAAAAGGCCTGACGACCCGGGCTATCACCTTTATCCTGAGAACAAAAGGTTTGAAACATTACTTAGAAATTACATTACACGAAATGAGTAAATACATGAACAAGGTACTCCATTACATAAAAATTAAAATTGTACAACATCGCTATTATGTTTGCTTATAGTGTGGCGTACACTATAGCAGTTCTGTTTGATCAATAATATCTAGCATTTAGACATGTCTCCAGCAACAGAAAGCATACGAAATAGAAGCAAGTGCCTTGTCTGATGTCAAGATCTCACAGACATCCAAAGGAGCTGCTTTTGAGATCCTTTCCAAGTAATACAGACTCGCGTCTCTGTACAACACATCTCACTCAAACTCACGTAGCCATAATTTGCAACACCTGTCTGAAATGTAAGATACGTTATTTGAATCCCAGAATTCATTTTTTACATGATGAGATGTGTGGTATTTACCTATTACCCTACAATACGCAGACACAATATTGTATTGATCAGAATTCTTTGCAGTATACCATTCAATCAGGGACAATATAATTCAACACAAGCGTCACAAATTGCAATTCCATTCCCTTGAGAAAAACCTCCTGTACAAAAACTTCAGTGCTTTGTTGAATTTCATCAAGAAAACAAGATGTATAAAATGAGAGAGAAGATATCCAAATTAGATTAAAGATTCGTCAGAGGATTAATTCACAAAAATTGATCACACATATCCCAACTGAAATTAGATTAACCGTTACAACTAACAACACGCCAAGAGTCAACAATCTACTTTACCTAAGTAGTTTTTTAGTTCAATAAAAAGTGACAATTTCTTATGAAATAGTTTTCATCTTGATAATCGTAAACCCATTCCATATGATTAAAATTCTTATTTCTTATAATCCATGTATTTATTAATATATTTGTCAGTGTTCTTGGTATTTTGACAGGGACATCTTGGCATTTATTTTCAGATGTTTTCCCGTTATTTTTAGGTTAGGCTTACTTCAAGATTAAAAGATTAAGAGAGATTATAATCTAAAAATTTAAAAATTTAAAACTTTTGTACCTTTCAGCAAGACTTTAGGGCGTATTACACTAAATCACTGCGCGAAAGGTGCAATGGTGATGAGTTCCGGTTAAAAGTATATGGCTACTGGAGACAATGTGGTGTCCTTAGGGACCATATTCTTCGTGAGGTTGACATGTTCTGATTTAAATGAAAGATGCTAGCCTATTAATGACTAAAATAGATATGAAATTATACAAATCGATTTCACAAGAAAAGTAGGCCCTGTCCGAATTACTGCTAACGGAACAAGTTTTAATGCTAGTTTTGGCGTTGAAATAGCGGCGTCGCTTTTCAACATTTTTTAATAAAAACTGATTCTATAAAGTTCCCCAAAATTGAAGCTTAAATAAAATGTCAGTCCTTAATTAATACAGGGATGACGTAAAAAAGTGAAAAAATATTGTCACGCCTGGTAGAAAACGCCGTTTAAAAAAGTTGATTTTTACGTGCTTTTCAATGGAGAAGTTATTTGGTGGTTTACGCCCTTGAAAGCATGTTAAAAATGGTGGAATGAGCCATAAAATTCGGAATTTAAAGTTATTAAAGAACGTTTTCCCCTTAAACTGATTTATTTTGAAATGAGAATATTCTATTTTATAATCCCGAAGCTTTCAAACAAGATTTTAGAGTATAAATTTCTGGAAAATTCGCTGGAAACAGGGTTTGGTACCAAAGCTGGCAATGGCGGCCATGTTTGTTCAGATATACCATTTTGAGCTTAAAATCGAATAACCATTCAACTTTTAAAATTTTTGTTTAAGAAAATGGTACAATAATTGAAAAACGTATAACATGAAATGCGTTTATAAGATACTCTCGGAAACATTTATCCCATCAAAGTTATCCAAGTACCTCCAACTGCCTTATCAATAGCGTTTAAGGTGACGTTTCTATTTTCCTCTCAATTTTAACGAAATTTGGTCGGTATCTGGCGTTATTATATACAATGCGGCCGTTTTCAATTCTCTAGAGGGAAATTAATTAACAAAGTTTGTGACGAGTTTCTTTGATTGAAGATATTGTAATAATTATTATCAGACATTGGGAGAAAATATGCACGCAAGGGGGGGGGGTGTTGTGTCTTTATACCCCTACCCCTAACGTTTTCGACCTGGGCGTATACTCGTGCAATGAGATGATGCTTGTCGGGGGGGGGGGGGGGGGGGATTCAGAAACCTTTGTGCATTTTGCTTATGTAATGTGCAACTTAAGTTATTTGACTCACTGTTGTTAAAGTTTTAACTATTATGACGTCATAATTGTATTTAATGATCGATCAAACCTGCTATAAACTCTGTATATATCCATAATTGGTCAAAAGTACCCAAAATGGCGGGTTTTTAATGTATCAAAAATTGTTTAGAGAACCCTTTATAGCAGATTGGTGTAATGTATGAATTAAAGAAATGACACTTTTTCTTAGAATGGTTTATAGTTTCCAAAAATAGAGAAAAGTTAAAAAAAAATCAAACCTCTTGTGCGGTTCAAGGGCGTATTACACTAAATCACTGCGCGAAAGGTGCAATGGTGATGAGTTCCGGTTAAAAGTATATGGCTACTGGAGACAATGTGGTGTCCTTAGGGACCATATTCTTCGTGAGGTTGACATGTTCTGATTTAAATGAAAGATGCTAGCCTATTAATGACTAAAATAGATATGAAATTATACAAATCGATTTCACAAGAAAAGTAGGCCCTGTCCGAATTACTGCTAACGGAACAAGTTTTAATGCTAGTTTTGGCGTTGAAATAGCGGCGTCGCTTTTCAACATTTTTAATAAAAACTGATTCTATAAAGTTCCCCAAAATTGAAGCTTAAATAAAATTTCAGTCCTTAATTAATACAGGGATGACGTAAAAAAGTGAAAAATATTGTCACGCCTGGTAGAAAACGCCGTTTAAAAAAGTTGATTTTTACGTGCTTTTCAATGGAGAAGTTATTTGGTGGTTTACGCCCTTTAGTTGAACGAGTTACCAATATCCATAAATCTCTCATGCTATAGCTGTCTCTTCCCTCTGTACTCTCGCTCTCTCATCTATCCCTCCCTCTCTTTCTCTCTAAACCTCCTTTTCTCTTTCTACTTTCTTCTGTCTCCCTCTTTCATCTCCTCTGCCTTCTCCTCTTCCTTTTATTCTCTCTCTCACTTACTCTTCTGTTCTGTCCTTTAATTCCACTGTCTTATCTCTCTCGTTCTCTCTCTCTCCTTTTAGTTCTCCCTCATCCCACATATTTCTGCCCCAAATTAGAGGAGTTAAAAGCATCTGATGTTATTAATGCATTAAATTCAGGACAAGTGGTTTATCTAGTACATAGGGGCTGTAGGTCTCACCTATTTGTAATGTTATTATTTTCATTGTGGTCGCCCGAGACATTCATTTAGGTTCTCTTATGAGCGTTTATTCAGTTAATGTTTTGAGAGCCGAGTCTACATTGAACTTGAGTATTTATGTCTGCACTAAATGCTTGCAGAGTTGCCGGGGAGCAGAGAAATACACAAACAAACAAAATAAATGTTATTTCTTGTCCATTAGAGGCTCTATAAATTTCTTTAAACTTACAATATCAAATTAAGTTCACGTTAAGTTTTATGATAATCAATGAAATCATTAAATTAATATATCACTTTGATTTTGAATCAAATAATAACAATCGTTATACGACGTACATATAACCTAAATTTGGAAACTTTTTTTGTTTAAGTTTTCATTCTATTTTGTTTAACAAAGCAATCAAATACTGCCCTTTTGTCTCATTTTACCATACCTGACTATATTTTACACAGTCACTGTTTTACAATGTAATACATCAGTCGCAGGTGACGGGATAACACTTAAAGAAGTTGATTACATTTCTTCAGATCAATCGTTTTCCTCATCTCATAGAGCTTTGAATTGTGCATATTTAATTACGAATATACTTTATTTATACATAATGTAATGCAGCTTCATGGTTTCATTTATTTCAGAAATGTATTAAATATCACCCAGCTGAAAACTGAAGGTATAATAGGTTTGTCTGGTTGACCAGATTAAGATTAAATCTTAATTTCAAAATAATCAGATGACTGGGAGTTTACACAATTTTATAAAATATCAGCATAATAATATATCACAGATAGGACATAGTTTTGTATATTCAGTATGCTTGCACACTTTGAGAATATAAAAGCCCATTATTGGCTTTGCAAATTGACTGATTCACATGTACTTCTCTTTATGTGTATACGATGTATTGTTGGTCGAAGCAGCCAAAACAAAAAGTAGTTCGCAGCATCTTGCGAATGGTAGTGAGCTTTAGCAAAAATTGCATTGCTCAATTCGTAGCGAGCGTGTAGAAGAATTCAAATATCACAGATATACTTTTGTAGGTCCTGTGGTTCTTGAGTTATGTCGTAAAGAGGGCTGAAACAACAATACTTTTGTAAAACGTACGTAACTCATTAACAACAATAAATTAAGCAAGTTTTCAAAGTATATGATTTGTAGAATGAACTTTTGCAAAACACCAAAGTGTTATTTTTCAATAATATATTGATTCAGATAATAAAATGAAATGAAATATTTCGGCGTAAAAATGGTGTAATAATCGGATTAACTATCACAGCAATTAGGCCAATCAAATTAAATAATCACCCACCATTAATTGTCACAGAAACCAATTAATCACCATTCATTTTAGAAAAGTGTATTAAAGAACACATTAAAATTCTCCGAAAGTCCAAGTCGTGGAACAGTGCCTAATTTGCATTAATCCAAAATGGCCGCTTATGCAGGGGTGAAATTTAAAATTTGGTCAATTGTTGTTAAAAACCATTCCAGTGTATTTCTTTCGTCAGTATAGTTTGACCTATCTCCGATTCTTGAGTTATGGGGAAAAGGTCAAAAACGTGTCATAACACATATCTCTCATGAAATAGCTTTAAGGGGTACTACACCCTGCCCAATTTTGTGCCTATTTTTGCATTTTTCTCAAAAATCATAGCGTATTGGGGACAAGTAAGATTACTACAACTACTGCACTGGAAATTTTATTTCAGCACAGACAACAGTTGTGGAGTTACAGTCAAAAATGAGGAAAACCAATATTTAATCAATAAATCAATAACTACTTACTTTGAGTTGCCGAATTTTCAGTACAAAAGTTGTAGTCCTTGCCCCTATAATATACATATCCTAGCAAACACAAAAACGTTTTAAAAACGTTTTAAATAAGTTATATTTTGGCTTTTGGTTTAGGTAAAAATGTTTTAATAACATTAAAATGTCGGGTTATATAAAGGTCATGATAACGTTTTAAAACGTTTTGTACGAAAACACACTACAGCAATATTTTTAAAATGTTTTCAAACTGTTATTGTAAACTATTTTTGCAAACATATTTGGCCAAATATTTTGTCAACACTTAAATAACATGATGTTAAAATATTTGCATCCAGCAAACACAGAAATGTTCTTAAAATGTTTTTTACAAAACGTTTTAATAACATTCAAATGTCGGGTTATATAAAGGTCATGAAAACGTTTTAAAAACGTTATTGCTAATATTTTGGGCAATCATTTTTCACAAAATATTTTTTCAACCCCAAAATAACATTCTTTTTAGAATGTTTTGTATCAAGTTTTCATAACTGTTTTTGGAATGTTATTAAAACGTTTTTATACCCTTTATATAACCCGACATTTAAACGTTTTCTGTAAAACATTTTCTGTTTGCTGAGCAGTAGATAATCAAAAAATGTTTTTTAATTTATGGAAACGTTTTATACCCTTAGTATACCCTTTATATAACCCGACATTTAAACGTTTTCTGACAACCTTTTATAACCTTTTGCGAATGATGCCGAAAACGTTTTGTGTTTGCTGGGATCTTACTTGTCGCCAATGTGCTATATCTTTTGAGAAAATGCAAAAATAGGCACAGAATTGGCCAGGGGTGTAGTAACTTAACTTGTAAACAAAGATAAATGATCAAATTATATTACTCAGGGCACATACCAGTATACACTGCATAATTAATTTGAAACACTTACAATTTTGACCAAAAGTGACATTTGGTTAAAATAAGTGCACAATATATAAAACTAAGTTCCATAGAAGCTGAAACATTCTTGTCAGAGCAAAATATTCAAATCATTGCAACAAATTGCTAATACACTCATATCATACTCAGAAAAAAAAAAAACTTACTTGTTCTTCGCTAAAAGCATGTTGAATTAAATCCATCACAAATCCATCAGAAAGAGATTAAATTAGCAGCAAAAATCCTGCATGATTGATGACTCTTTTATGTTAGACTCCTTCCGTGTATATGTTGACTAAAATTGATTGGATGTGTTTTTGACACAAACACTCAGGAAACGAGTCGTGTAATGGCATAAATAAGCAGCACACAATAAAAGCCTATGCGTGCCTATACAGGCTGTAAGACTTGCATGAGTGATTATGATTGTAAATTGATAACCAGGGGTTCCCAAAGCAACGTGTTTTCATCTCAATTTTTGGCAGTAAGGTCCAGTCTAATTATAGTCCAACGTTTTTGTAGTTTTTATAGTCCAATGTGTTTTTTGTTGCAGCAAATACCATTATTTTCTGCTCTCTGTTGCAACTTGGTTCTCGGCTACAAATGAATGTTTAACGTTATTTGGGGCTCTGTTCGGCTTCCTAAAATCTCGAAGTGCAACAAATGCAGTGGTAAATTACCTCCCCAACTGTTGTAACAGCAAAAATCACGCAAAATGACATCAACCCATATACTGGCCCTAAAACGCTAACAATTCTTGTTGTTGTTTTTTTCCGTTGTTACTCATAAAGTCTTGTGTGACCAATATTTTAGCTCACAATTGCCAGGTCGAGATGTCTTTTGGGGCTAAAACCCATTAGGATGGACTGAACGTTAATCTTAATATCAAATCACCTTTTTTTGGATTGTGTTTCACCTCCAAACAAGACGCAATTATCTGAGGGGCTGTGACTGTGATATTGTGTAGGTTCGGTCACTAGTGCATTTTATGACACAAACGCACTGAGTCTTTTTACACAAGTTTTTGGTGTCTCCACAAAATGAACCAAAATGGCAAGATAATTCCTGCATTTGCCGGTATCCATTTCATTCATTTACTGAGGATGGGGACATAAGTGGGTTGGAGTTTATGTTCATCACTACACATTTTTACTCTACTTTTCAAGTACTTTCATGGTACTGTATAACGGAATATTTTAGCTGCAAACATTGTTCACAAAATATTCGATTGAGGGTTTTATTCAGTTTCAAACAGCTGATCGTTAAAGCTTTTGAGTCAAACATTTTTTTCGCGGGCTTTTAAATTTGCGGTGACTGAAATCAGCTGTGTAAAGTGAAAATAAACACCTCGCAAACAAATCTATTACACAGAACTTATTTCTAATGGATTACATGTTACCATTGCACTTATGAGTGTCCTTATTTAGGACAAAGCACTTTACCAATTTATGACAAAGATGAAGCGAGTCGTTCCTTACCCTATTGACTCAAAAAGTACAAAAGCAGAAGCATTATAAAGTAAAATATCAGAATATAACATAATATTACTAGTATAGGGCGGCGCTATGGGGAGATATTTGAGTTAGCATTTTGTCCTGCTACATTAGTGGAACCAATAATTTTTTGTCATCCTTACACCTCAAAATTTGCCTCAAATCTTCAAAATTATATCATGTTTCATTTTATTAATAGGCAATTGTTAAATAATCCCCCCCCCCCCTTGTGTCTTGATAACATCAGTGTCACAACCAATGGCTCTAAAAAGTCGAGTCAACTTGTTATGTTTCAGATTTGTAGGAACAGGTTCTGGGTTTGCAGAAACAGGTTACATCATACATGTGTATAAAATACAAGCTACGCTAACCCAATAGGAACACATTTTTCATTAGTCCTGTTTTAATTCTGGGTATAGGACTGGTTGTCTTTGCCAATGGCACGCTTTGTTTACAACAATGACTTCAGGCATTTCAGGTGTTTTTGTAACTTGACACTGTTTGGCAGTTTTCTTGTAGTAAACATTCTTAGTCCCTGGACTTTTCCTCATTTAAGGAATTCACTGTATAATGCTATTAGGTGTCACATACTCAACACACTTTGTGATAAGCGTTATTGTAAGCGGACACTTTTGACCCATTTTCCTTAAGTATGTTGAGTGCGATGCTCGCTATGAGAAGAAAAGAAGAACTTTAACATTCGACCTCTGGGAATTCAATTTGTTGAAAAAGAAAATAAAAGCTTCTTTAAATGAAATTTAAGGTAGGCCTATACTGAAACAAGTTGTGCTCCTTTCTCAAAAAAGTTCTTAAATGAGCTATGCTTAGCTTTAGCTCTGTGATAATTTGTTTTTCTGATACTTTATACTAAATAGATTTATTCTTGGTGCATTCAGCCCTGCACGAATTGTGAAAATTGAAACTTAGTATCATGTATGATATTTAAACTACACTCTAAATTATGTGTTCATTAAATTATTTGTGCGACAGTACCTTGCTCTTCTGTGCATCACTGCACTAAGACAAAGACTTTATAAACACAACTTGATTGCAATGAGATACACGTTAATATCTATTCACTGTAAAAGCAGATATTTTTGCAAACATTCAGTTTCTGAACATATCTAATTCAACTTGATAATTAGATAATGTCATTTATTGACAAGCAAAAACAATTGTGAATGTGATGTGTGTTTTAATTCACTTCATTTTAATATAATCAGTGATATAATAATCATACTACGTTTATCCATGTGTTTACCTATACCAGAATACACCAGCACTACAAAAATGTTGTAATCAAAAACTACACATCCTCAATAGATATTATTTATGACTGCAACTCATCAATCCTTCAGGTTGACCTATATCTTGGCAGATAACAACCCTTGTCTATCCAGATTTCATTTGAAAAAAAAAAAAAAAACTTTAAAAAACAATGTTGTGGGCCATAAATAGACAACACCTTCCACACACCTCTCCTACGCGGTCTGAATCATCAAACATTGATGGCTACTCCCAATTCCAAAATTAAACATCACTAGATTTTTTTAAAATGAAGCATATACAAAAAGTATATAATTATTTGAAATGGTATTGTGTACACCTGTTACATGCTTCACGGTGTATTTACTTTTCGTGTGCATCACGCCGTACAAGTCTAAAAGTCCAGTAAACAAAAAGTAAAAGTGCATTTTGAGGAAATTCAATCTGTTTGACTTCCTCCCTGTAATAGACTTGTTACTATTATGGGATGACGATGATGGATCATGGGTAAACAGGGTTCATTGTCGTGCGCCTGTAATGGGTTTCTATAGTTTCAGTTAGCATTTCAACTCGTGTGCTATTTCCAAGCTTAGTTTATTATTAGTTAAACCCTGTTTGTTTATGCAATACGTAAAGATAAGGTCGTATCAAATGAGAATGAAACGAGGCTATGTAAACCACAAATGTATGAAAAATGTCTTATTCCAGAGTTTTTCCCCAACCTCATATGGAAAAAAATTACATCAAAAAAGTATTGATAAATATTGTCTGATATATCAGTTTATGACACTACTAACTCCCGATTGGAGATTTTAAAGAAAACAATTAATTGTTACACCTAAATCTAGAGACATGTAGAAGTTCAATGGAAATAAATACCATTCAAACTACAAAACTGCATGTGGTATATTTCAAAGAAAAAAAAATGTACACCTAAATCTTGGGACACGTAGAAGTTCATTGTTTAAAACAAATAGCATACAAATCACCGAAATGCAGACAGATACATTTGAAGCTAAATGTGAAAGTACATTGAGTAAAACGAGCTTAATTTTGTACATATTTTACATATTGAAACACATCCCTTTTGTTAAACTGGAAATACAATTTAAACTTTAACATTGGGCACCTTTTGGGAAAAAGGGGCGAAAACATACAGTAATATTGTGCACGTTTTCTTACATTTGCAGTCACAAAATTTAAAGACATGGTATTGGTATATAAAACATTCAGAATCTTAGGTAAATTGGCTAAAATATAACTCTTCATTTTGATAATTTATGTTAATGTTAATAATTGATTATGAGAGAGGATATAAAATGTGTTTCCCAAAATAAAAATAAAAACGCATTAGTCTTTATGCAAGTCTTTGGCCTTGATTGTCACAGAATTAAAAAAAAAGACATATCCTAAAATACATGTAGTTGTTTGTTTGCCTTCATTCTAAACAAATGGCCAAATATTAAACTCCTATTTTATTTTCAGTTACATATAGTTCCGACGAGCGGGTTGAGCTATGATTCATTTGCCATAACAGTATTTTTCATCCCCAAAATTCTACAATTGGCACTTCGCTTATGGATACAGAATTAAGTGCTAATGGGAAAAAAAAAGAAGAGGAATCGCATCCAAAGCAGAGCAACTAAGAGCTGTCTCTTATGACACTGTAGACTCACAGACTAGATTAAAGTATTCTCTAGGGGTTAGAGGTCAGACATTAAGATGCATCTTTTATTAGGAGAGAGATATTGAATATAGCGTTGATTTCACAAACTTTGGTCAGACCAGGAAATCCAATGATTTTACTAAGACTTGTTTGATTTGTTTGTTTTTTGTAGGTCATGCAGGATATGTTGTGAATATTATATTGGCAGGGAATGGCATTTCCATAACAATTGCAGTCACAAGATTCAAAGACTTGGCACGGGTCTACTAAAACATATAGTATATAGGTTATGGTATAACTCTTAATTTTGATAATTTTTGGCGGTTGTAATAATTGAATATATGAATACAAAAGCCACCTAAGTCCATACTTAAACCAAATTGAGTTAAGCATGGGAAAGTGTTGCTTTACATAGGCCTGTCATATGTATGAAAAAACAACTCAAATTCATCCTCTGTGTCTATTGAAAATGTGAAAAATAGCATGTATGAAAGAATCACCCAATTCCATGATTTGAGTCTTGTAACACATTGATTAAAATCCAGTATGTATAAAAGTCCACTTGTAACACATTCATTGCTAGAGAGTGACTTTTGAAAAAAATGGGTTTAATAAAAGAAAGTGTGTGGTTTATATTACATAGCAGAATGCTTATCAACATTATACATACCTGTGCGCTTTATTTTGTATTATCTTACTAGTGGTAATCTCATTCTAACATTGTTGTCTTTGTATATGATTCAAAAACCACCTAAGTCCAAAATTTAAAATGAACCCCACGAAGTCCCTGAAATGCTAATCGTCATACCTAATACAGGTTAATCCACTCATTTGCACGTAAAACTTACCATATTGACCAGGTAAATCTAACTGAAGAAATTAAAATGATACACAGGTTTTTTTCTCAAAATCACTTCCCATGGACTTAGGTGGGTTTTGTATTCATGTATTCAATTGCTTATGAAAGAGGGTAGAAACTGTGTTTGCCTAAATATAAAACGCATAAGCCACTTAGTCTTTATGCAAGTCTTTGGGCTTGATTGTCACAGCAGGAACAAAGACCCAAAGACCTATCCTTAAAATACATGCTGTTATTTGTTTGTCTTTAATCTCAAAAACATTGGCCAAATTTTAAATTCCTACTTTTATTGTCAGTTAGTTCCCACGAAAGGCTTAGGATTGAGCTATGTTACATTTGACAAAACAATATTTTTCACCCCCAAAAATTCTACAATTGGCTACAGAATTAAGTGCTAATGGGAAAATAAATAACAATTGTGCTAATTAAGTAATGCATAATATCATTTTCCTAATATCACTGAAAAAATCATGAAAATCGAACAACGCGTTCAAGAGTTATGGCGATTTTATCATAGAATATTAATAGATTATTTTTTCGATTTTATCAGACAATCCCGCGCGAAATGCTTGGGACAGTTTGTTTATTTTACGCATCCCCGCTCCCCTGTTGAATGCTGAAAAATAGTAAAAAGTGGTTGCGCTCAATGTGTACACCAACATTGTTTCCAGGGGGAGGGGAGGGGGAGCAAGCAAGTACATAACATGAGCTATGAAACATATCATGTTTTTTCAGCCTAATGTTCAATTCACATGAATTTGATCTATAAAACATCATCTGTCCCAACGATTTTCGCACAAGATTGTGAGTCTACTTTCCGAAGCAGTGGTCAAAACCTAACAATTCTCGCCGATTACGAGCTGATTAAACTATAAGTGCTAATAGGAAAAAGAAAGAAGAGAAATCGCATCCAAAGCAGAGCAACTAAGAGCTGTCTCTTATGACACTGTAGACTCACAGACTAGATTAAAGTATCAAAGGTATATTTTAAAACTGGTCAACAACACTCACTTTTTGAACCGAATATTTCAGAGAAACCATTCTCCGTCATCAGCGGTGTAATGCTGTTGGTAGACTGATGATTCTCCAGTGTTTCTAGATGTTATTGACAATGTCCTTTTTGTCCTTTGTGATGGTGTTTCTAGTAGAGAAACGAGAGAATGACGGAGAATGGTTTCTCTGAAATATTCGGTTCAAAAAGTGAGTGTTGTTGACCAGTTTTAAAATATACCTTTGATGTCTATTCCCAACACGTATAAATCTCTTCATTCTAGATTAAAGTATTCTCTATGGGGTAGAGGTCAGACATTAAGATGCATCTTTTATTAGGAGAGAGATATTGAATATAGCGTCACAAACTTTGGTAAGACCAGGAAATCCAATGATTTTACTGCTATGAGACTTGTTTGATACGTTTGGTTTTTGTAGGTCATGCAGGATATTTGGTAAATATTATATTGACAGGGAATATGATTTCCATAAAACAAACTGCCTTTTGTGCTGATATTTTCCTAACTTGGATGGGATTGCATGCAGTAACCAATGCTATTTTCGCATTTTTGTACGTAAGTACGTAAGTTTCTTTCAACTGCTGGGGTGGTAAGTAGGAGGTGCTCTATGTATTACCTGATCTACCCCTTTCAAGGAAGACACTCAGGGTTGAGACAATAAAGTTATCAGATGTAACCCTGCTGGGTGATAAGTAGGAGGTGCTCTATGTGTTACCTGGCCTACCCCTTTCAAGGAAGAGACTCAGGGTAGAGATTATAAAGTCATCAGCTGTAACCCTACTGGGGTGGTAAGTATTAGGTGCTCTATGTGTTACCTGGCCTACCTCTTTCAAGGAAGACACTCAGGGTAGAGATAATAAAGTCATCAGCTGTAACCCTGCTGGAGTGGTAAGTAGGAGGTGCTCTATGTGTTACCTGGCCTACCCCTTTCAAGGAAGACACTCAGGGTTGAGATAATAAAGTTATCAACTGTAACCCTGCTGGGGTAAGTAGGAGGTGCTCTATGTGTTACCTGACATACCCCTTCCAAGGAAGACACACAGGGTTGAGATAATAAAGCTATCAGCTGTAACCCTGCTGGGGTAGTAAGTAGGAGATGCTCTATGTGTTACCTGGCCTACCCCTTTCAAGGAAGACACACAGGGTTGAGATAATAAAGCTATCAGCTGTAACCCTGCTGGGGTAGTAAGTAGGAGATGCTCTATGTGTTACCTGGCCTACCCCTTTCAAGGAAGACACTCAGGGTTGACATAATAAAGCTATCAGCTGTAACCCTGCTGGGGTGGTAAGTAGGAGATGCTCTGTGTGTTACCTGGCCTACCCCTTTCAAGGAAGACTCTCAGGGTTGAGATAATAACGTCACCAGCTGAAGAGCCTGTCCCAAGACATTCGATATATTGACAAAGGGGGTGATGCTCTGCTTGTTGGTATGTTCAGGGGTCATTTGAATCTTTTGCATGTGAGACAAACTGTTTTAGCATTATTTATTTACATACTTGAATATTGCATTTTGTAACTTTTAACCTCTATATGACACAAACCTACATGTTTAAGGGTTTTTTTAATGTGTATACACCATATCATGCTATATGGCTGTTTTTCATCTAGCTATGCATCACTTGCTTTGTTTGATATTACCCATCACAAAAATAGAAGATAATATAAATAATTAATAACAATAGAAAATGTTGACACAGTTTCTTGTTACTAACACCTATCGATGCAGAACTCCCTGAAAAGTAAGAAAATAAAATATTGTTTGTAAAAATGCTATGAATTTTTTTTCTAAAGACTACACAAAAAGTAACGCAGCTGTTATAAATATGCCTATAGCTTCAAAACTAATAATTGTTTTCACAATATTTTAACATAATATAGAAAGAAGGATAATTATTTACTAGCATTTTGATACCCCATTCGTTCAATTATTTTAATATTTTGGTATTTAAAAGCACTACTGTGTTGTTAATATTGAACGACATTTGACAAATGGGATATCAAAATGCGCTTAAATGAATCATCCTTCTTTTTATGTTAAAATATTGTGAAAACAATTATTAGTTCTGAAGCTATAGGCGTATTTATAACTAAACAGCTGCGTTACATTTTGTGAAGTCTTTATTACAGTTCTGTGCTCTTCTATGGTTTGCATATCTGATGCGATCAAGCAAAATGAGTCGGATGATCGGGAATATTGATTTTGAGATTATATTGTATTTTATTGTTCTGAGCAACACTAAAATGGCCATATCTCTGGAACCATTAGTCTAATTATAATGGGGTTTTCAGCAAAATAAAGCTCTGAAAATGGCTCATTAACGAAATTGAAAACTGCATTTTGATTTTGATCGACATCAGACTCATTTTGCTTTAGTTTTACATCATACATTGTCCTTGTACTATTGTTCCCCTATCGGGATGGTATACCTGCCTCAAATCCTTTTATACTCCTCTAAGGCTTGCATACTGCTTTAGTTTTATATCTTTAATACATTGTCCTTGTATTACTTGTTCCCTCATCAAGTTGGTATATCTGCCTCAAATCCTTTTATACTCCTCTAAGGCTTGCATACTGCTTTAGTTTTATATATATCTTACATTGTCCTTGTATTACTTGTTCCCATCAAGTTGGTCATAGTGCAGTTTTGTCCACGGCAAATTCACCGTGACATTTTCAGCCATAAACCCGCTTAGTGAAGATTAAACCGAAATATGCAGTACTAAACTATTATAGAATAGTTTGTCCAATGCACATTTCTTACCACGTGATAATATTTTGTCTCCTCAGCTCTTCAACATCTATGCTGAGAGCATCATGAGAGACGTTTTAGAAGACTTTGGAGGAGGTGTTACCATAGGTGGTCAGCGGATCACAAATCTCAGATATGCAGACGACACACCCCTGGTTTGCAGTAGCAAAGAGGAATTGATGGATCTATTGAAAGCAATAAAATCGGCAAGTGAACAGAGGCGACTCATCTTGAACACAAAGAAGACGAAAGTCATGATTGTAGACGCAGGACGAAATGACATAGATACAAACTTTTCCTCAGAGGGTGATTTCATTGAAGAGGTGGAAAGCTTTGAATTTCTGGGTTCCATCATTAACACCAAAAGTGACTGCACCCAGGAGATAACACGAAGATTGGCAATAGCTGGAGGCGTAGTCTCAAACCTGACCAAACTGTGGAAAAGTAAACTTCCTTCATCCCTCAAGGTTCGTTTGCTAAAATCAACTGCATTTGCTGTGGCATCATATGGATCTGAATCCTGGACGATGAAACTATCTGACAGGAAGAGGCTGGATTCTTTTGAGCTGTGGTGCTATCGACGAATCCTGAGGATTCCATGGACTGCGAGGAAAACAAATGAGTAGGTTCTCCAAGAGCTTGGAGCTCAGAAGACCTTGCGAGCCGATATCATTTCTAGAAAGTTATCATACTTTGGCCACATCATCAGACATTACTGTCTTCAGAAAACAATTGTCCAAGGAATGGTTGAGGGAAACGCAAGAGAGGCAGACCTGCAGCGAGCTGGCTTGACGACATCAAAATTATCACAGGCCTGAGCATCACTGAGGCTACCAGGGCTGCCGCTGACCGCATTCGATGGCATACTCTCATAAGAACCACACCTGCATACGTGTATGCAATGTGACCTTAGAGAGAGAGATAATATTAATCCAATGAGCGATCGAATTGTCCGCTACGGTCGACTAATCCAATCGATAATGACGCTATTGACATGCACAGGCGGAGCTCCACTGACTGAGTTTTGGGGATTTTTCACTGGTTAACGTGCTTTATATGGAAGCTTATAAATAAAGGTCCATAGAAAAAGCGTGTTCAAATAAACGATCATTCAGGTTAAAAACAACTTTCAGAACAAGAAGTCTTCGCGTGATCGCCACTAATACTTGACAAGTGCTATATTAATACAGGGTTCAAAAGAAATAACCCCCCTAAAATTACGAAACATTTTGTGCATAACTTGACATACATTTTGTTGATTTGAAAAATTCAAAAAGCTGTGAATAGAGGAATCGTTTTGCAACCCTCCCAAAGTTGTTTCATTTGCAAAAACAATATTTTTGGTCAAAAATAATCACATTTTCAAAAAATGATAAATTCAAAAAAAGTTGCACTTTACGACATTATGTGCAAAACGTTCTCGATATTAATGTTAAGGTTGATTTAAGTCTTGGTTTTTCCTTCACCTTTCTGTCTCTGATCCTTCAGGCACCCATGCAACCATAATTCAGTGCAAAACAAAGATTTGTTGAACTTAATTTTGACGTAAAATGATATTTTCTTTGAATTTTTTAAACAGCAGTTGTTTCAAAAATGGTAAAATCACTAAGAAATGAGCTCTCCACGCATACATTTGACCAAAAGGGTGAACATTTACCTGTATTGGGTCGGTTGAAGCATCTTGCATTTTGATTTAAAATGATGACTTTCTTGGATAAATGTGTAACAATCATGATGTGGCCACAAGAGATTGGCTGTTGGCTGGATGCTGACTTACAACCTCCAATCTCTGTTGGCTATTTCTCCTTTTCATGTACGCCTTTATTCAAGATAGCCGTTGCTATAGATCTTTGCAACTGTTTCAGTCTACTTTGCAAATAAAATTTTCATCTCTTCTAGCCAACGAAAGAAATAAGCATCACACTACAAACCTTATTTCTACTCTAAAATTGGTGATTTTACCAATTTTTAAACACCGACTGAAAATCCCATTCATGTCAATGAATCATTGTTTTATACTGAAAAATGATTGCATGGGTGACTGAGTAATTGGATACATACAATTTAAGAAAATAAACTAACAATTAAATCATTCAAAACATTGATCACGTTGATATCGAGAACGTTTTTGTACATTACATGTATAGGATGTTGAAAATGTGATAATTTTTGACAAACAAAAATGATTTTCAAAAAAGAAGAAAATTGGGAGGGTAGCAAAAAGATTCCTCTATTCACAGGTTTTTAAATTTTTCAAATCAACCAAATGTATGTCAAGTTATGCAAAGAAATGTTTTGTAATTTTAGGGGGGAGTTATTTCTTTTGAACCCTATAATGGTCACATGGTCACACAAAGTAGAGACATGCAGTAATGCAAAGTCCAAATATAACTGCGGAATTGTAGATTTTACTCAATGTACATTTGAATCTACAGGCCACCTTGAGCACTTGACATGCATGTTCTACGGCTATTGGCCTCGTTAATGTTATCACTTCAAACCAAAACCAATGTTTACTTCAGTTACTAAGTACACTTCTGATTCATTGGTTTTACTGAAGTGTTAAATAAAGCACTATAAAGCACATTGATGTCAACACTTCAAACCAAAAGTAATGTCTGCTTCAGTGACCAGTACACTTCTTATTCATTGGTTCAGCTGAAGTGTTAAAATAAAGCACTATAAAGCACATTGATGATAACCATTAACCAAAACCAATGTTAACATCAGTGACCAGTATGCTTTTAATTCACTACTTATTTTTTCTGAAGCGTTAAACATAGCACTATCAAGTACATGTGAGATTTTACCCTTCAACTGTGCTCCTGGATCATAAGATCGTCTGATTTGTGTGTATGCGCAATATTGAAAGGGTGCCTCAGCATCAGAATATTGTGAACCAGAAATTATTTTGTGGTTCTTTTTGATATACCAGTACCAAAATAAGCTTTTGCCTTTAGGCCAGCCACAAAAATTCTTACCCTTTGACTAAATACAAATCGCTCCCCTTTCTTGAGAACACGTAATATACTTCACCTCTCCTGTCAAGAAAACATGCATTCTGAGGAAAATAACAGGGGCTATTTATGATATGTGTGTACATATTTCATACAGAATTGGTGTTTTAATGAAACCATGAACTTCTTTGATCATTGTAAAGATACTATGCAGATATTCTAGTTGCAGATATACTATAGCTACCAAGCAATCTGTGTAAGCATTTGTATCGCATCGTGTTTGAACAGACTCATGATAAATGACATGTTATATATCATTGTATCCTGTCATGACCTAGATTTAGTAGCTCAAATTGCTGCTACGTAGTACGTTTTACCAAAGGATATTATTCAAAGGGAGAGGAGAAATTTGCACTTATTTATCCCCAAATTTCTTTGTTATGTAATAATTAGGGTTTATTGATCCAAGGAACGTTAATATTAATTCTTTACCAACCATAATAATGTAATATCAGTAATAACTGTTTTCTGTCGTCGAAATAATGAAGTAAACTAAACTAAACCCCACTGGCAATCTTGGCATTTTATGTGGAGTTTTATGTGGAATTTAATATCACAATTAATTCAAAATAACTCTGTAATCAAAGAAATTCAATGAATTTGGTTGATTCAATTAAGCGTAAATTGGAACACGTGTAACTTTACAAATATGCCATATGAAGTTATAGAATATAATGCCCCCTCATATAATTTTTTGCAATTTTAGGACCTGGTCTCATCGCTTTTATTTTACATATGATCACACAGCAGCTATATTGCTTAGCCTCTCATCTCAAGAACCCGGTGTTTGCTATTACAAATGAGCATATTGATTACAGGAAACCAACCACTAAACGAATGGTTACTATGGAATGAAACTGAAACACAATCTGCTGACCAGTGTCAGGATTTCTTGATAAGATTGACAATTAAACCATCAGACTTGTAATGGTGTTCTAAGATATCTTACGTTAATATTCTCACAGCTAGTGACGTGTACCTCTATTTAACCATCAAGAAGATCATGTTGAAATACCAGGCAACTAAGGGTCGTTACTAGGTGAAGTTTTAGTGCACAACTAAGTGCAGGGTTATTTACCATGTGAATGCTGAAATAAGGGAGATTTCTTTTGTCCTTAGGAAGTGATCTACACTAATAAATAGATATGTTGTGTGGGGAAAAAGAGAAAATGACAAAGAAAACAATTTTTATATTTTAACTATATATAATATATGTAAATAGTAAAGAAGAAGGCGGAATACATTTATAATAAATGTAATTAAAATACAGTTTTATCAGGGGTAGAGAACAACATACTTTATATAACAAAGGTATAGCGCTATCAGTAGTAGCTAGCAACTCACTACATAACATAAATATACAAGCTGTTTCAAATGTTTGGTACCCTTTGTTTTTATGTTATGACAAGCCTAAAGCATTAAATCCTCTTGAAATGCCCAGGATTTATAGTTTTATGACCTTTCATAGCATTTATCTGTAAAGAAGGTAGCACCTATGTTGCATTTTGTTGTGGTAGTCTTTTCCATAATTACTGGAAAGTGATAAGTACGATCATTTTGATACATCTTGTAGTGCTATCAGGGGTAGATACCAACTTACTATAACATAGCTATAGTACTAGGGGTAGATAGCAACACAACACACTATAACATATAGCGCTATCAGTAGTTAAAAGCAACTAACTATAATAGCGCTACCAGTAGTTGATAGCAAGTCACTAAAACATATAAATAGTGCTATCAGAGGTAGATAGCAACACATTATAACATAGATTTAGTGCTATCAGTAGTAGATAGCAACTCATTATAACATAGATATAGTGCTATCAGGGGTATATAGCAACACATTATAACATAGATTTAGTGCTATCAGTAATAGATAGCAACTCACTATAACATAGATACAGTGCTATCAGGGGTAGATAGCAACATACTAAATATAGATATAGTGCTATCAGGGATAGATAGCAACATTCTAAAATATAGATATAGTGCTTTTGGGGGTAGATAGCAATTTACTGTAACATATATGCTGCCAGAGCCTTTGGTTAACTTTAATTAATCAAAACACACACTTATTGAAATACACTTGTTTGATGTTTGACCTTGTCAATTAATGAAAAAACAAATCTTAAAAACAATGTTGCTATTTTAATTATGTTCATATGACAAACAATGAATCACCTGCTATACCATTCGTGGGTGCTTTCAAACAAAATTATACGTGCACCACTAAAACTAAATTGCAAATTGGCAAAAGGAAAGAGAGTGTTATAATAAAGAACACACTTTCACTGTTAAACTGTTAAGCAATTTCATACCCGTATTTAATATAGCATTAAGGACAATTATGTGATGATGCAGTTATTTGAAAAAGAAAACATCACATGTCTGTCCTACCATGTCTAAAGACAGTATTTGATTACTTTATGAACAAACAAAATCACATTGTAATGACTCCAAAATGTAAACACTCTATCTACTGTGTTGTTTACTTGTGCATATTACATTTTTACGTTAATACCTGATTAAAAACCACTTGTCTTGTCTCCCAAGTAAATAGCAGTATCATGTCTTGTTCTTTATTTGCATCATACTTCATTTTACTTGGAAGGCAGAAGTATAAATATGGGTGTCATTTTCTAAATGTCATTCCATGAATCAAGATAATCATAGCTATACATGTATATGACGTTCACACACATGCATATTGTGACAAAATCTATGGCTTATATTGCAATACTTCCGGTCAATTTTTTAATATGCTTTGTATCATAGATAAAGTTATTACTCTTCACTAAGCCAATGCAATAACATAAATCTAAAACATGTTATTCTGGTTTCTTCCTATCCATTCCACTTTGTAAAGGTTAATATTAATATCTTTAGTTCTGGTACCAAATCAATTCTTGATATTTTCCTATGAATCTTATAATTTGTTATGTTGTGCTTCTCATATTCTTTTATTATGACTTCTATTTAAAGTATGTAATAAAGTATATAATCTGTGTTGATAATCTATAGATGACACCTTTGATCTAAAGTACCTTAATCAAAATTGGCTATTCGTGGCTATTTCAAATTACAGTAATAATTAGATTGATATTAACAGAGAGCTCAATGGATAAAAATAAAATACCAGATCGATGGATCAGGCCAGTATTATTAAGGCGGCTGTCACGTCTCAGAAATGCATTGAGTAAAAGTGTTGTATATCAGCTTTATTAGATTCCTTGACTCTTTGTCTTTCAAAATATGTAATTTTGTTTGCTGTGTATGAATAATTAATTTCAGGAATTTTTACTGAATGCATTTCGGACTTAATGCATTTCTCACATCCTCCTTAACACATGTTTTAAATAATTTTGTTGTAGTGTATATTTGAACAGAAAATTGCAATCCTACTTAGGTAAATAACTTGACAGTATTTTGACCAAACCCTTAGATTTGTGTTATTTTGTAGCAACAGAAAATGTTCTTATTAGAGAGGTCTGTATTAGTAGCAGTCATGTGTTCATTAGACGGGTATTTATTCACTAATGTGACCCAATTCAATCCATATAGAACAAAGAAGACAATTTTTAAATTACATTATCATCATCAACTTATACAATAACCAAGCTTGTTGATGACATCCCTACACCCCCTAATAACACCCATGTGTGCTCATTAGAGGAGTATGTATTCAACAATGTGACCCAATTCAATCCAACGAGGACAACGAAGACAATTTGTAAATTACATTATCATCATAAACTTACACAATCGCAAAATATACTATTGCTGGAATCCCAATATCCCTAGCATACTACTACTTGGTTGCAAAATTGTGGCCTTTTACAATGCCAAATTTGTATGTGTATTGTTGGCTCCCTATTTTGCCTGTCAATTCCACAATCACCACTACATTTGAGCTTGTTGTAGATCATGGGTTTTATATTTCAGGCAAAAAGAGTGCATTGGTTTCAATATGTGTATCGTTTTTTTATCTATATTTATCTGCAGAATCAAAAGAAAATTATAAAGACCAAAAAGTGTGTTATCTGAAATCCTTGCACACATTTCTTCAGGTAGGTGTTCCAAGAAAATATTTAAAAAAATAAATAAATAAATAAACAATTATAGTTTTACCTTTGTCTTACATTAATTCATTTTCGATCAATCATTCATTTATTCATTCATTCATTCGATCATTTATTGATTGATTAACTCACTTATTTCATTATGTTATTTTTACTTTTTTATTTATTTTATTATTCACTATTTTACATGTTTTTTTATTAATGTATTTATTTAGAGTTTATTCATTATATATTTCTGATGCAAGGATAATAATGAATACATGCAAAATCAAATTCTTTACAAACGAAGACATGCACCTAATGTTGTTTTGTTTAATTCCAAAACAAAATTATTTTTCATCATCGCTGTCATCATCACTTTATTTCGCTCTGGGTCCTAATCCAAGAATGACCCTTAACATTTGAGTATCAAATAATATTATCTCCAGTGATGCTATCAAATGACAATAACACACAGAATTAAATTGTTAGCGCAAGTTACCGGTCAAATCCCAAAACAGTCACCCAATTTGTCTCCTAATCATTGGTTTCTATGTGACAAAAAATTATTACAAATAGCCCAATTGGGCTATAAATGTGCAGTTTCGGCAACTTGGAATTAAACATCCTGTTATTTGAAGCAATCCTAGCCAGCCGAGATTTGAATTGTGTTTAATTTACACAATATAAATCCCAGTTGATTATAAAGCTTTTACAAATGGCTATTGGATTATTTCATGCAATATCATCAAGTAATTCTGTGCTATCAGGGGTAGATAGCAACACATTATAATATAAGAGCCAAACGAATTGAATAACTAACAGTGATTAATTCAGTCTACCTCTGCTTCTCCTTCTCGTTTCCCTTTTCTCTGTCCCCCTTTCTCTATCTGTCTCAATGCCTCTCTTCTCTCTCTCTCCCTCTCACCCCCAATACCCACACCACCACCCCCCACACACACACACCCCCCACACCCTCACGCAATCACCGTCCATAGCCAATGGTGTTGGTTTTATGATACTACTCAGAACCCAGGTATGTAACCAGCTTTGGCATTCCATGGGGGGACCCATTCACTGAGAATTTGGTCTTATTTAGAGGAGCAAGAGCTTCCAAAAACGACTGATTCAACAAGAAATCTGTTCTTATTTCATCGGAAAGCATTTTTCATAGTGAGCAGTTTGTGCATCCTTCCCCGCTACTTACCATCCGTCACTATCTGAACTATTAAACCATTGCTGTGACGTCAGTCTATTCAATAAACTGTAGATTATTTTCTACGAATCAACACTTTTCTGCACGAATCTACAGTTAAGTGTGGATTCGTACAGAGAAGTGTGGATTCGTACAAAACATGTAATCTACAGTTTATTGAATAGAATTACGGCTGTTTCTAAATTAAGTGATAGGAAAAGGAACATTATCATAATATCATGAACAAATAAAATAAACTGAAAGACATTCAAAAATTATGAAACCATTTTACACTAAAAATACAATGAATACAATACTTTATTTGTACATGCGCCTATAATAGGCCTACCGAGCTTTTATAATTGTATAGGCCTACAAAATTGTATCTGTAAGTAAAATAATAACGCAAATTGTGCATTTTGAGTGTAATTCGGCCATTACACTTTCATTTGTGTCATAAATATATTATTCCGCCAAGATTTGCATAGACCTATGTTTTTCTTTTTCAACTTATTTTTAATTAAAAATATTTTATCTTTTGTGTTTTTTTTTCTTTTCTGTTCTCTTTTCTTTTTCTTTATTTCTTTTATTTTCTTTTATTTCAGTCGCTTACGTATTTTTTATTTAGGAACTTTGCTACATAATACACATTCTGTATCAATGCATTTAGGCCTATCTGTTTATTTATTTGTTTGTTTTGTGCATGTTTATTAATGATATTAGCCACCGTAGATCTATTTTCTGTTTAATTTTTATTTGTCTTTCGTGTAAAACTACATTTTGTTTCATCTGGTGGTATTTTGGCATGCTAGAATATTTACCTATATCGATCAGTAGCCAGTAGGCCTATCCGATATTATTAATGATTAAATATTATAAATATTTATTATAATTACATATTTTAATAATATGATGAGTATCATTTTATTATGAAATGTAAAGCTTAGGATACTCTGAGACAGGTTTTTCTGTCTGATATTAAGGGGGTACTACACCCCTGGCCAATTTTGTGCCTATTTTTGCATTTTTCTCAAAAATTATAGCACATTGATGACAAGTAAGATATGTATATTATAGGGGCAAGGATTACAATTACTGAACTGAAAATTCAGCAACTCAAAGCAAGTAGTTATTGATTTATTGATCAAATATTGGTTTTCCCTCATTTTTGCCTGTAACTCCACAACTGTTGTCTGTGCTGATATACAATGTCCAGTGCAGTAGTTGTATCCTTGCCCCTATAATTTACATGTCTTACTTGTCCCCAATAAGCTATGATTTTTGAGAAAAATGCAAAAATAGGCACAACATTGGGCTGGGGTGTAGTACCTCGATATTTTATTTATTTTATTGCTGTTATGGGTGCTAAAGATAAGATATTTTACAAATTGTGTGTGCTTACATTAATGCAGCTTTTACTGTTCGTTCAGGTATTTCATGTGAATTTATTTTATGTTTATTCTAGTACATGTAGTGTTTCTAGTTATTATACTGCTTTTGACTATACCTAGTTGTGTGGTAATTGTCAATAAAGACCACATAATTATTATAATGTTAGGGACACTCCATTTGACTTGGGGGCTGGAAGTTGAGGTCGAGGCTTTTTTCCGCGTCGAAGTTTTGTTGTGGTTTCTTTTTTATTTGTTTGTTTTTTGCCGCTTAAGTTCAGGGACATGTAGGTATTATGGTTCAGACCAACCAAATAAAACGAATTCTTCCTCTGTTTACAAATTTAAAATAGGACACATGCTTACCTTTGTTCGACTAATATAGAATCATGTTTTTGGTCCTTTTCCCTTTTCGAAAGACATCTTCAAAACAAATCCCGTGAATCAACAGTATATCCTTTGAATGATTCCATCGAATAATTGCAATTATCCAAATTTATTATAACGGGATGCATTTGAACGAAGATAACAAATAATTTCCATAATTGCATGGTTGTTCCTAAACCGAACACTCGATACACGGAGAAGAGTTTCATTGCTTAGTATCCTTACTTCTGAGTATATTCGATAATTTCCGTATATGGCAAATAAAACAAATCATCATGAAGATCTCCAATAAAATTGTGTGTAGTAATATACAGAATGCAACACAGGTCTAGCTACCTTCAGGTGCAACGCTGTAATGATTTGTTATTGACCATTTGATGTGAACCCGTGACTATTATGGCAATTGTCCTTGTTATGCAAAATAGAGACCTATTAAACGCATCAGAAGTGCATGGCTATTGATTGTCTAATCACTTGAAGGACATTATAATTATGTACGAATCTACAGATATAGAAATTACAGGTGTGTCCAGTCTTGCGTGCGTGAGATACCGTGTAAATGTAAATATATCAATAATACTTTAATACGAATCAACAGATAAAGAAATTACAAATGTGGAACAATGTAATGTTTGCTTTCTCCATTTATCATTACTAGTAACTTACAAATTCACAGCTTTAGAGAATATTATTGTTAGTATAAAGCAATGGTTTAAGTCAGAGAATACACTCGAAACTGTTGATTCTTGAAAATAATCAACTCGCTCCGCTCGTTGATTATTTTCAAGAATCAACAGTTCCTCGTGTATTCTCCTTAACATAACTTTGCACAATTATTGTGTGCATGCAACTATTCATAGATTGTCTCGGCGTGTGGTTTTGTTATTATTTTTGTGTCACTTGTCATTAATCTCTTTAAATTAAATTACAGATCAACTGAATATTGACATTACATTGCTATTTAAATACCATGGTTGTTTGATTCTTATATGTTTGGTCAGTCCACACTGACGGTCAACCTTCCACAATCAATTAATGCAATCACTGAACCATACATTCATTCATCCAAAATGGAAATACTTTGTCACATTTATGCTCCTCGCATTTCTTTTGCCGTGCACGTGCGTCTCTGCGAAATCAGAAAGTAAAGGTTTTGTTTGTTGTTTTAATTTTTTCCCTTTTACTTATTTTCAATTGTGATGCGATCAAGAAAAATCAGTCGGAACTCGGAAATATTAATTTTCAGTTTCTTATAGGACAGCCAAATGCATTTGCATAGCTGCATTTTGCAGAAAACCCCATTAAAATTGAACAACCAGTTCCAAAGATATGAGCTATTAAAGAGTTTCCAAAACAATAGAAAACAAAAGGAAATATTTCCTTTGCTTGGCTATATCTCAAACTCAATATTTCCGAATTCCGACTGATTTTGCTTGATCGCATCACAATTGTGAAATCTATTCCAAATCCTTATTTTGTGTGTCAATAATTTTCTTGAACAAAGTACTGTTTTGCACACTATTTAAACTTGAACACTCATGTTGAGTATAAATTTACAGCCCTCTTCTTGTAAAGTTCATTCATCAGCTGCTGATGTTGGTGCGCACCAATATCAACAAAAGCCTCATCATATTCACATTTGGCAGCAGTGTAAGCATACATTTACAAGTTTGTAATGTCAAACATCTTAGCCAAACATCTTCTATCAATATGATAACATCGTTTTTCGGTTATATATACCCTGTAGGCTATATATTTGAGTCAATCAACTGATGAGGCAGGGTCCATTGATTTTCTTGGCTTGGCGTGGCATTTCTTTACTATCATTACACGTTCTTATTAAAAGAATGCACGGTTTTTACTTGTATAAACATAACATGTAATGACAACAATGGTGAATGTTCCTTGCATATCAGGAAGTATTTATTCATGATATTAAAGGTCATGACAAATAAAAGGTTCAAGACTAAATTAACAGTATTGATTTTGTGTGATTTTAAACATTTATTAAAGTTCGCAATTTCAATAATGTACACTCCATGGTGCTGACATATTTGTACAGGTTTTTTCAGTTTGCGGTTTTGAAATACGGTAAACTGGGCAAAGCTTGAAAATATACCTATTGCATTTGAACAGTAAATCTGTTATTCCTCTGAACACAATTTGCATAGAAATACCAATATAACATCAATTATTAAAATAAGTATAAAGGATTCAATCTCTTTCCTGTTTTACTCCTTGCTTGCTTGTGTGATATTATTCTTTCTTTCCTTCTTTCACTCTCCCATCCTCTTTTCTTTCTATTTTCTTTCCTTTCTTCTTTCTGCCCTTTTTCTTATCACGTGCGCCTTTTGTTTTATGTTTTCTTTTTAGGTGATATCTATTCCAATATCTGCGCTTTAATATCATTATGCTCATAATATATGTTTAACACCATATTTATGTTGTAATATTATTATCATGTAACAGATATCATATATCTTTAATACAGATGTTAAACTCATAATAAAATATGATGCTGTACATCAAGTGGAAAGAACATGGATGAGATTGAAAGATGAGAGGAGCCTCTAGTTACCCATATATGTACATAGATCATTTCATTTGGGGAAACCATATTTATAATAAGGATTCACGGGACATCAATTGTTAGGATTTTTGCAAAACTATGCCCAAAAGATTCAAATTGTTGAGAGAAAATAACAGCATTTTTGACAGAAAATAGAGTGAACATCCACACAACATGCAAGCAACCTTTTAAAGGTCTACATCTTGAAATCTGACCACCCCTCCTTGAAAACATTCCATGCATTTCTGAGTTCATGTTTTCGTGCCTTTTATTTCTTCTTTCTTCAAAATAATGAGATATATATTGTCCTTCTATAATAATCAATATCTCACTTAGCAGTGTCTTCATCAGTTGATCTAACGGCAACTCAACCATTATAAGTTGCTCTAAGATTTCACCAAATCTTCTGTGCATTATTACTACTAGGAGTTACCATGGCAACCCAGTGATTAGTCTCTGGCTGCAAATAGATACCATCTATAAAGTGTAACAAAAGTTATTGCTAATAAAAGGATTAGAATGTATCTAGATTTAATCTGGTAAAACAGGATAATGATGCATTATTTAATGAAAGCAACCATGGCGTATTTTCTTGATTCTGAATACAGGAAAATCTTTTCCAGTAAGCTGCTACTCTCAAAACATTGATCCAAGAACATGTATCAACGAGATTCTATGCAACTCTGCCATTTCGTATTAATGTATTAATAACTCTTCCTAGTTCGTCTTACACAATTTAAGGCAGCTGTGTAAAGTGGTAGCGATAAAGCAAAGCAATGAACATGTTAAATAGATTTAAAGCCACAATACTTTGTATACCGGTATACAAAAGTGCTTCCTTGACTATATCGTTATGAATTCGGCAGAGTGACGAATCGAGAATTTTGAGCAAATTGAGTTTTGTATGCTTATGATTAGGTTTCAGGTTATCATTTATTTCCACCAAAAATTAATGGTAAATCTTACTCACCGACGTAGTTAATGAAATTTTGATTTGGACGAATCGCGCCTAAGTGCGATAAATGAATTCGGCAGAGAGACGAATCGCATAATTAGTTGTACAAATCATGTTGATCTATAGTATTGTATAGCGGAAAACCCCGAATTTTTCATATTACATGTCCTATACTAATATATGCCTGCTATGGTTTACACGTAATTGAATGCGTATTCGACCTCTCTCTGCGCAGTGGTTGAGACATTTTGGATACAGCATAAAGCCAAATAACTGGTAAAACGCGTTTTGATGGATATATCGATTATTTCATAACATGCAAGTATTGCCAATAATTCGTGTACATTCACTTCTATAATATATATTTTAAATGAGTGCTCACGAATGTTCTAAATTTTCAGAAGGACCAATGGAATGGTACCAAGATTTTCAAACGCCATTTACTCAGAACAGTCTATAATAGACCAAGAAATTGAGCATAAATAGTTTCCATTGGATTGATTAAAGTTTAAAACTTTTGATCCAATCACAAGAAATTTATTCCTACCTAATTTGCAGATAGTTACCCCATTATTCCCTTTGATGATAAACGTACGTATGTTGAACATAGATTCAGAATTTGACTATACCTTGCTCGCAAAGGAACTACTACCGTATGTCATTTTAATCTATCTTGACATACACACACATATGTGATGCGATCAAGCAAAATCAGTCGGAACTCGGAAATATTGATTTTGAGATATAGCCAAATGAAGGAATTATTTCCTTTTGTTTCCTATTGTTTTGGAAACTCTTTAATTGCTCATATCTTTGGAACTGAATGTTCAATTCCAATGGGGTTTTCTGGAAAACCCAGCTTTGTAAATGTTTTTTACTATTCTGTTAGAAACTGAAAATTTATTATTGCCGAGTTCCGACTGATTTTGCTTGATCGCATCACAATTATGTTTAATATGTTGGTAAACATTGTAAAAACTAAAAATGTAACCAATGACAAGTACAGTGGAAGTGTGGGTTTTTAAATGAGAGAACAAGGATTTTTCTAAAGCGGAGAACACATTTGACAATGTCTTTGTCAAACGACCAAATCTGCAATCTGCAATGTTGTGCACACAAACATTATGTAGATTAAGTTTCTGATGATATAAAAATCTCAACTTTTTGGAATAAGTGAAGAGATGAGGTTGCCCCTTGGCACAAAGATAAATGATTTTGTTTTAAATTGATGTGTATATATTATTTTCCATTTGTCTTTTCTGCGTTACTTTCTTTTTTATGTTCTCTTTTCTACTTTATCCTCTCATTTTCTCCTCTCCTCTAATAATTTACACACCTTCTCCTCTATCTCTTTCATGTGCTTCGCTCCCCTCTCGATGTCTATTTTTCTGCCTGTCAATTTGGCATTGATCAGAAATTCTCTCTTTATCTCTTTTCTACTTTCTCCTCTCATTTTCTCCTCTCCTCTAATAATTTACACACCTTCTCCTCTATCTCTTTCACATTCTTCGCACCCTCTCCGTGTCTATTTTCTCTCCCTGTCTATTTGTCATTTGGTCAGACATTCTCTCTCCATATCCTTTCTACATTTTGCTCTCATTTTCTCTTCTCCTCTAATAATTTACACACCTTCTACTCTATCTCTTGTTCTTGGCTCCCCTCTCCATGTCTATTTTCTCTCCCTGTCTATTTGTCATTGGTCAGACATTCTCTCTCCGTCTCTTTTCTACTTTCTCTCATTTTCTCCTCTCCTCTAATAATTTACACACCTTCTCCTCTATCTCTTTCGTGTTCTTGGCTCCATCCCCTCTCCATGTCTATTTTCTCTCCCTGTCTATTTGTCATTGGTCAGACATTCTCTCTCCGTCTCTTTTCTCCTTTCTCCTCTCATTTTCTCCTCTCCTCTAATAATTTACACACATTCTTCTCTATCTCTTTCATGTTTTTTGCTCCTCTCTCTATGTCTATTTTCTCTCCCTGTCTATTTGTCATTGGTCAAACATTCTCTCTCCATCTCTTTTCTGCTTTCTCCTCTCATTTTCTCCTCTCCTCTAATAATTTACACACCTTCTCCTCTATCTCTTTCGTGTTCTTGGCTCCATCCCCTCTCCATGTCTATTGTCTCCCCCTGTCTATTTGTCATTGGTCAGACATTCTCTCTCCGTCTCTTTTCTCCTTTCTCCTCTCATTTTCTCCTCTCCTCTAATAATTTACACACCTTCTTCTTTATCTCTTTCATGTTTTTTGCTCCTCTCTCTATGTCTATTTTCTCTCCCTGTCTATTTGTCATTGGTCAGACATTCTCTCTCCGTCTCTTTTCTACTTTCTCCTCTCCTCTAATAATTTACACACCTTCTCCTCTATCTCTTTCATGTTCTTGGCTCCCCTCTCCATGTCTATTTTCTCTCCCTGTCTATTTGTCATTGGTCAGACATTCTCTCTCCATCTCTTTTCTACTTTCTCCTCTCATTTGCTCCTCTCCTCTAATAATTTACACACCTTCTCCTCTATCTCTTTCATGTTCTTGGCTCCTCTCTCTATGTCTATTTTCTCTCCCTGTCTATTTGTCATTGGTCAGACATTCTCTATCCGTCTCTTTTCTACTTTCTCCTCTCCTCTAATAATTTACACACCTTCTCCTCTATCTCTTTCATGTTCTTGGCTCCCCTCTCCATGTCTATTTTCTCTCCCTGTCTATTTGTCATTGGTCAGACATTCTCTCTCCATCTCTTTTCTACTTTCTCCTCTCATTTTCTCCTCTCCTCTAATAATTTACACACCTTCTCCTCTATCTCTTTCACGTTCTTGGCTCCCATATCCTTGTCTATTCTCCTTGTCTATAAGTCATTTGTCAGTCATTCTCTCTCCATTTCTTTCTCTTAAAAAAGCAACATCCTTTGTTTTAGTTTAAGGCTTCATACAAGTACGATCAATTGTACTTTTTAAAAATAGCACCTTTATAATAATTGTAGTAGCATCTAAAAATCAATCATTTAGCTGATGCTGGCATGCAGGAATTATCAGAGTATTTACCCACTGATTTCTCAACAGTGTCTGAAATAATATAGCATTGGTCGGTAATATTTTATCATTCTAAAATTGTATCTTCTGTGTTAGTCCATATTGTAAGCAGATAGCAATTGTTTTGCTTTTATCAGCAATTCTCAAAAATTATTTCTCCTCTATATATGATTATGTTTATCCCAGGAGGAATGGATGAGTTTGGGTTACATATTTTCCCCTATAGAAGTGGGAACACAATAATACTTGAATACAAGAATGACCCAAGTCCATATTGGACTTGAGTCAATGTTGCATTAAGGTATTCAATTGTTTCTGGTAAAAGAGACCTGGCACACACATTTTTAGGATATGTGATCAATTTGGGGAGACACGACAATTTTTTGCAATCATGATTTACAGAAAACAATATTATATTTATTCTGTCCTATAACCTTCTATCTTGCATTTCTTTGCGCCAATTTCCATTTTGTTACTTGTTTCTATTGAATGATGTTACTTAATATGCTACCGTATGCTGTAGGGTCACTTCTAAATTAACACATTTTAGCTGATTTCTGTTCCAATACTGTGTTTGCTTAATTTAATTCAATGTCACACTTGTGTGTACATAGAGTTTTATTATAAATGTACATCTTTAAAGGACACAAAGATAGTGGAATATTTCTCAAGCGACTGAAAATATAAGTGACACCAATTTTACAGAAATGATTAATTTTTCATACCAGGTCAAACCTCCGATATAAAACATGAGAATGTGCCAACACTGGGATAGACAATGGGTTATCAAGAGAAATATTGCATTTGATTTGGACAAAAACAGGATGAACAGGAATCTGGCAAAATTGTTCCTGCAAAAATTAGGCTAAACCCGGTACAAACTATGTGTGGCTATTTTGAGCAGTTTAATATGAAAGAGTGACCTTCCTTCTGCGGTGTTTATTTTACGTCTATCTAACTTGCACTTTATTTGTATATTATTACCCAGTTAAGTGGATCTAATAACCTATGTGTTGCCTCAAAATATTTTTCCAAGAATTCAGCTTTAATTCTGTACCCCCCCCCCTTTCCCTTGTACAGGGCAGACAAGTACAAAAACACATCTTACATTTAAATTTTTAAACCGTTATAATCATGGCTATGTGTCTGATCAAAAAGATACCAAAGTTCAACTTAAAGTACATATTATTATAACTAACTTGATCAATCCATGAGAGCCTCATCAGGACGTGTTTGGTTACAATAATTATTATTCCCATCCAATAATTCAACGCACCCATTCACATGATACCCTGTGTACGTCACGTCACTGATCCAATTGATATTATATGAAATTGCAGTTTAATCTTGATATTAAAGAGATTTATTCCAAATGGTGGGTCATTTTACACATTATTGCTAGTTGTAGGTCACTGCCCAGTATAATATTACGTGGTCAATGGAAATCTTACAATTTTTACATGTAGTGTTACACAGGCTGATTAGATTATATCGTTATGAACACGGCAGAGTGCCGAATACGCAAAATTGCTGTTCTGAGTAAACGGCGTTTGAAAATCATGGTACCATTCCATTGGTCCTTCTAAAAATTTAGAACATTTGTGAGCACTCATTTGAAATGTTTATTATAGAAGTGAATGTACACGAATTATTGGCAATACTTGCATGTTCTGAAATAATCGATATATCCCTCAAAACGTGTTTTAACAGCTATTCGGCTTTATGCTGTATCCAAAATGTCTCTACCACTGCGCAGGGAGAGGTCGAATACGCATTCAACTACGTGTAAACCATAGCACGCATTCTTGATTTGGGGGGTTTTGTGTAGAAATTACTGGTTGTCCTAAGCATACAAAAACTCAATTTGCTCAAAATTCTCGATTCGTCACTCTGCCGAAAGCATAACGATGTAATGATTTTGAGCCCAAATACAAAAGAGGAAAAAATAATTATAAGGAGATGGAGAAGATGGGACCAAAAGCGAACAGGCTAATGACGTTATCTTTGTGAAATATAACTTAGATAAAGATATTAAAATATCTAGATGAACACAACATACACAATGCTAAAACAAAAAGACTAAATGACTTGTATTACATCAACAAGCAAAATTATATAAACCCATTTTTACCTTCTTTTTAAAATTGAGGTTAAAAAAAGGTTAGTGTATAAATCTTTCCAAATTGTTGGAGTTTATTTTTTGAATCAGCATTTAAGGACACTTGGTGTTTGGACCAGTGTTTAGTTTATTTCGTTTTTGGACCATCATTTAGTTCCAACTTACTGGTTTTGGTAAGGGGTCACATAGCCTAGTATAGATCACCTAGTATAGATAAACAGTCCTGATGAACCTGATGTAAATTTGGCTGTGCGGAGGGATGTCATCAGTTACTTGGCATGTCATGATCATAATGATGTCGAGGGGTGACCTATTTTAACCCAAGATGGGTGGCATTTTTTCAGACCATTTCAGAAATTCATATTATAGAGACAACAATAATATAATTATGATATAAAATAATAATAATAATTAACAGCTTACCATCCTATATACCAGCCTGCTTCTCCTTCCCTCATAGCCGCCTGATCATCCGACATATTAAACGCTTCTTCTAATGACGTAAAATCAGTGTTATAGGGAAAAATTGACACTCATCTTCAATCTTATCAAACGAACCTGGGTACTTCCTATATAGGTCTCGAAAAAAATGAAAACTGAATTTCTCCATAGCAGTCCAATTTGCTGTAGCACCGGATATGATAGCTGGTCGGCCTGAATAAGCGTGTTTATAGAGGAATTCCTCTTTGTCAATGAGATAATAAGTTGGTACTTTAGTTAGGTTTTTACACATAGCGCATGGAGCTAGTGGTCGTGCCATTTCCATGATGAAAAAGTTATTCTCTATGATGCATGGGGTTTCTCGTACATCGTTCATAAAGTCCTCCCAATCATACTCAGCTCGATGACATACGTATAGAACACCTAAAAGAACTGGAATAAGTGCAAAAGTGAAAGTTACTAGTCTTCTTCTCCAAATTGGACGTACTTTCCGTGTATCTGATGAATTAGCACTGCCATTCCGCGACGGTAAATCTGTGCCTTGATCATCACTCGCTTGCCTACCACTACCACCACTTTGGAAGCCGGCACATGAGTTGAGAAACACTTGGCGAACATCGCCAGATTTCAACCCACTTCGACAAGATTGTCTCTTCAACCGTATGAGTTCTCGCACCAACTGCTCCTTTACTTTGGCTGCCTTTGTCATTGTTTTGAAGTATTTCAACTTTGGTAGATTTTTCTGTACCACTGCACTACGTTATATTAGTCGGTCTGTTTTGTTTTGATCGAAACACCACTTTACTTCCTGGTTTGGACGTGGTTTTGTGCGATGCAGCCGACGATAAGTGTTTCTAGATCAAATAGCCTACTCATATTTCCCTTAAACTGCTCAGTTTCTTTTTGTAGTATGTAAAATCAAATATCAAAGGCAAACCACTAATTGTTTTCCAATATGTTATGAAACAGGTCATCACATAGTAATGCTAGCAAGCTGTATTTTGTAAGGAGTGGATATTTATTATAAAAATGTTACAATAAACCAATGACAGAGCCCTCTAGCGTCATCAGTAACCAACGTAAACAAACCCATGGACGAACAACATTGATTACGCAGTATCGCCATCATGCCCAAGATTATTATTAACAGAATCAGCATCCACTCAGCAATGCCCGGGAACAGCACGTATAGAGCTGAAATTTCGGAAACGATTTCTATCAATTTCAATCCGGAATAATGTGGTATATTTTTCATAAAATAATTATTAGTAGCCCCTAATAACATATATAACTACCAGGAATGATTTCTACCAATATTGAGCCCAAATAATGAGGCACTAAATGAAAGCAAACACTTTGACCTTTAAACCGTAGAGCTCTGTGCGTATTTATAATCGTAATACAAAAGGGTGTTTTTTTGTTCTTTCACAGTGAATAGTCAGAATGAATGAAATGACGTCATACAATTATATTCAGTGTGGTGCAATCGTGCTGGCAAACTTAAATGGCATTAAATATTCTATTAATTGTGCGCTGGCTCTGTGCTATGGTTACTTCGTTCATAAGAAAATAATAAAATTTACACAAAAAAATTGCCCAGGCATGGGTTCGAAACTCAGGCCTGCCCATAACCATACACGCAATCCGGCGTATTGTTTTTATTTTGTTCATTGACAGTGCCAGAATTACATTCGTGCAATTATTCATCATGATAGGCCTACGTCTAATCCGATTTTTTCCGAACTTTTTTTTTCCTTCCTACTCTTCTTTTGTCTATTTTCTTCGTTCAATCTTACTTCCCCATTTCATTGGCGTTTTCTTTCTATCTTTCTTACTTCGTCTTTTCTTTCTCTTTCGTACTTCGTTTCTGTCTTCCTGTATTTTTTTCATATTTGTTATTAATTTTGTTCTTTTTCAATTTTCCTTTCTCTCTCTCTATTTCTTCGTATTCTTTCTTTCTTTTTCTTGTTCTTTATTTTTTTCCCTCTTCCTTTCTTTTGTTTACTTATTCTTTTCATATTAGCATGTTTTATCTCCCTAGATTCTTGCATAGTAAGTCACTGTATTAACAATAAAATAATTATAGAATAATCACACTAAAGTATAAATAGACTAATTGAAACTTACGTTCAAGTACACTGGCTCAGTGTAGTGGTTACATCGCTTTGTTGCTTTTTACTAGTATTGGGTCTAGGGTGAAAACTGACTAAGGGTTCGAATCCCTACAGGACCACACACGCTATCCGGTGTACTGTTTTGGTTCACTAGGCTGTTCATATTTCACTCTGCAAAATTAAAAGATTCATCTCCCAGGTCCGGTACCCAGCTTCAATAACTTTTTTTACGTTTTTGAGATTTTCATTCACATTGCAATTGTGTCACTTTTTGCATGCGTAATTTTCCAGGTTTTTCATACTCAGTTTGTCTCGTATCTTTAATTTGACATTCACAAAAAACAGCAAATAATATACTAATCCTAAGAATTAAATATACATGCATGATCTAAACCAGATACAATATTGGATAGAAAAATCGGAAATAAAATATAAAATGACCTGAAAATGTTAACAGACAAACGATGGTAGTAATGTGTCATAGTATGAGAAATGTGAGATTAAGTACATACAACCCGAAGAAAATGCTTACCAAGGCCGATGGCGGCGGATTAAAAGCCTGGGAAATAGGAGCCGAAAATGTTGTAGCGGGAACAAATGAGCGATGATGGCGTGCTCACTAAAATGGATACGTACATACACTATTGTTCATTGGTAATATAAACAATACTTCATCAGCTATCTACTCTTAATAGCGTACTACTTCATCAACTATCTACTGCTGATATCACGCTACTTCATCAACTATCTACTGCTGATAACACACTACTTCATCAACTATCTACTGATGATAGCACACTACTTCATCAACCATCTACTGATGATAGCACGCTACTTCATCAACCATCTACTGATGATAGCACGCTACTTCATCAACTATCTACTGTTGATAGCACGCTACTTCATCAACTATCTACTGCTGATAACACACTACTTGCTGATGGCACGCTACTTCATCAACTATCTACTGCTTTATAGCAGGCTACTTCATCAACTATCTACTGCTGATAGCACACTACTTCATCAACTATCTAATGCTGACAGCACGCTACTTCATCAACTATCTACTGCTGATAGCACACTTCTTCATCAACTATCTACTACTGATAGTACACTACTTCATTAACTATCTACTGCTGATAGCACACTACTTCATTTACTATCTACTGCTGATAGCACGCTACTTCATCAACTATCTACTGCTGATAGCACGCTAATTCATCAACTATCTACTTCTGATAGCACGCTACTTCTTCACGCTGGGATTGTGGAGGTAAAAATTTCTGAATGACCCTCGTATAAATACTGCTGATAGCATAATGCTTCTTCAAATATCTACTGCAGATATAACCATACTTTATCAACTACCAAGCAAACACAAAACGATTTACAGGAAACGGTTTAAATTCGGATCATAATAGAGGTTATAAAACGTTTAAATACCATTCAAAACATTTTTTTTAATTGCTGCAAAACATTCTAAAATAAATCAATATTATTTATATGTTGACAAAACGGTTTTTATATGGCTAAACTATGCAAGTTTGATAGCGCTGATGGGTTTCGCTCTAGCTCCCACTAGAAGCTCAGCCGATTCTGGCTGGAGGTAATTGGACAAGGTAGATGAGCTGAGTATGAAAGGAATGTTCTTTGGTGAGTGACCAGGTTGATCTTGGAATTCTGGCACTTTAGTCGTGGGATCTGATGGAGCGTCGTAGACCAGGCTCAATGAGCTTACTATCTGGTAACAGGTTTTGAAGGAATTCTGGAGCTTCGTATTTTTCTTAGACATCAATGATGCGTACTTTTCTTCTTTATATAGCATCAAGCTTAGACAGAGAGGTGGATGGGACACCCGTTCATGCAGGCCTGACATATTCCATATAGGACCGGATCATAGTCTTGTATATCACTGATGAGATGGGGCAAGGTAGGGGATGCATTACGAAGTAGATCGACAGGTTGGCTGTCTATTCTTGCCATCTAGTTCATTACAGGAGTCCACGACAGGTGTTTGTTTACAGTAAAACCAAGCAGGTCAGCACTATCTGCCTCTTCCAAAGCTGTCTTCGAAATAATGGAGGCTATGATGACTAGTTAGAAATAGTGGTGGTCTTGCACTTCGCGGTATCAAACAGAACAATAACAATAACTATAAATAATTACATAATACCCTATGAAAAAATGCCAAAGTCCTGTAACCCCATCCCCTTGGTTTTCTCAGTGCCAAAAACCCATTCCTCTACCGCCACTGATTGAACACACAGTCGAACCATGCAGCAATATAGAAACCTACTCGTATTATTAGTAAACGCGAAAGTCCAGTGAACGCTCGCATTCCGAGACTGAACGAATCTGTTTTGAAACCTCCTTCCAAATAATCGTTCAACGAAGCCCGGTGATTCCGATGTCAATAACGAAAGCCCCGCCCCAGTTTTAATTCAAATATGGTAGCAAAAAGCTATGCCGCGGGATGTAACGCACTGCTATGGCGATCGCGATGGGACACTTGTCAACAACTGAGATGTATTGAGCTGAACTGGCACGCGCCTGATAGACCCATGGTACGTGCAATATAAAAGGCAACCACTCGACTCGGACTTAGTCCTATTGTCCGTATTGCGTATATTGTCGCGTGCGGTTTGCAAATGTTCGCACATTGTTTATCTAGGGAAGGCTCTTCAAATATCACCGCGCTGCCGGGCTGCCTTGATTGGTTGGATGCAATATCGTTGTTGTAGTCGCTTACACAAACGTTAATGCAGTGAGAATACGGACGTGGTATACAGAAAGATCGCGTATTCCAGAATCAGTTAAACTGAATTCCCACAAAGTACTGGGAAGTGGAAGGCAAATTGCCTACAGATTCGGAGGGTCCATGTATTGGGTTGGTGTTTGATGTTATATAGTCTACATTACCAGTCGTTATCCATGGACCCGAGGGAGGGTCAACTATCGCCTTGAGGTCTACATCGTGTGATGTTGCAACACCTGTTCTATCCGTGACTTCTCTCTAGTCCGAAGGGTCACTAGTCAGACGGTTCTCTAGTCCGAAGAGCCGCTAGTCCGAAAACCAAATTAAGTTGGCTAATCCGAAGGATCTCTAGTCCGAATATAGGGTTAGGGTTATGGTTATGGTTAGTGTTTAAGGTTATGGTTAGGGTTAGGGTTAGAGCCTGATTCTATATTCGGACTAGAGAACTTTATTTATTATTCGGACTAGCAAACCTTCGGACTAGAGAACCCAATATTCGGACTAGCGAACCTTTTTCAGAATTCGGACTAGCGAATGGTAAATTATGTGTTCGGACTAACGAACCTTCGGACTAGCGAGCCTTCGGACTTATATTTATAAGTCTTGAAGTGAAGTGAAGCCTTGAGGTCTACATCGTGTGATGTTGCAACACCTGTTCTATCCGTGACTTCTCTCTAGTCCGAAGGGTCGCTAGTCAGACGGTTCTCTAGTCCGAAGAGCCGCTAGTCCGAAAACCAAATTAAGTTGGCTAATCCGAAGGATCTCTAGTCTGAATATAGAATAAGGGTAAGGGTTATGGTTAGGGTTAGTGTTTAAGGTTATGGTTAGGGTTAGTTAGAGCCTGATTCTATATTCGGACTAGAGAACTTTTATTTATTATTCGGACTAGCGAACCTTCGGACTAGAGAACCCAATATTCGGACTAGGGAACCTTTTTCAGAATTCGGACTAGCGAATGGTAAATTATGTGTTCGGACTAACGAACCTTCGGACTAGCGAACCTTCGGACTAGCGAACCTTTGGACTAGGGAACCTTCGGACTAAAGAGTTGTCACCGTTCTATCTTCTTTATATTTATAAGTCTGAAGTGATGTCGTCGATGAAGATGATAAGCAAAAGAGGTCCAAGGATGAATCCTCGTTGGCCACCAGCCTTTTCAGTTGATGATATGTCATTCATTGAGACTCTCGAGTGGCTTGTAAGGAAGTCATCAAGCCATTTCAGCAGCTTACCAGTGAAACCTATAGCTTTGCCAAACAGATAGCTTTGCCAAGAGGTCGGGGTGCCATACCTGTTAAAAGCCTTACTGATGTCCAGGCAGGCAACTGTACTTCTTTTTCTTCTCTGTCGTTGATGGAGTTTGATAGCTGATGGGAGACATTATGTTAGGGTATCAGAGGTGGAATAGCCAGCCCTGAAGCCAAAGTGTTGCTTGGATATCAGCTGATGTGTGTCAAGATGGCACCCATAGCTTCGTATATCTGTCTCTCAATAACTTTGGACAGTATGGTTTGTATGTTCTGGGGCAGTGTTTCTAAGCACAATGGATGGAATACCATCTGGTCGTGAGGAGGCTTAATGACTTGCTTTGACCAGAATACAATGTTGGCTCACTTGAACGCAGTCTTGGTTGGAATGTTGGGGACTGGCTTATAGTTCTCAGCATGAGGGATGGTTGATTCCTTAATGATGAATGTAGCAAACCATTCGTTTTTAGCTTCTGAGGTTATGTAGGTATTGTCATCAGATTTAAGGACTGGTATTTTACTGCTTGCCACCTTTGTCCATGAGTCAATGTGCAGTTCACCATCGAGACTTTGATCCTGTCTGGAGTTCGTCTGTCATCTTTCCTGAACTCATGGACTTGTAAGTAGGTGCCACTTTTCTTAACACAGTTGTATACTCTGTCCTGGCTCTGTTATATTCAAGTCGGGTCTCAGGAGGGATTTCTAACATCTCTATTTGCTATCTTTCTTCTTAAGTCTCCGTTCACAGCCATTATTGTGAGACAGTTCAAAAAGGCAGTTAAAAGCCACTTTTTATCTTGAATCTGTTTTATCATAATTATGCAATTTTGTCATATGCAGTTGTTTCACCAAATGTGCAATAATTTTTTATGTATTTAATGTTTTTATTATTAATAGGACCCCAATGGAAATAAGCCCTTTTTAGGGCTTTCTTGGGCTATCCTTGGCATTGTGTTGTTTTATAAATATGTTGTGTGATGTATTTTAATGCATTTATTCTGTTCTGATGTATCGTATAATGTTTTTTGAATTGCCAAATAAAATCTATCTATTCCACCATTCTGGGTAGTTAACATAAGAGTGCACAGATTGTTTTGTGTGAGCAAAGTGTTCAACGGTGCTGCAGCTAAGCATTTCAGAGAACATTTCAATGTGTCTGTTTGTGAAGCCCTACTCTTTTGGGTGGTGGTTCAGAGAGGTTGAGCTTGCAATATTGTCTGGATAAGGTAGTTGGTGAGGTAGCTATGTTGTGATGTATGATGACTGGGTCAACAGGTTGGGGGCATCTGCATGATAAGATCTAAACAGCTGCCAAGCTGGTGGGTGACTCCTGCAACGATCTGGGTAAGATCATGTGCACAGCAGAAGTCATGTGCCACCCTGCCCTTTTCATCAGTAGATCTGCTGAGAAGCCATTCGCTGTGGTGACAGTTGAAATTCATAACCAAAATAGAAATTTTGGCTTTGGTTTTCGTGATTAGGGGTTCAACAAATATTTTACAATAACATTTTGACAACATTTCTGAAAGGTTGTATTGCTTTTCCATATAAACTGTTTTAAAAACATTTTCATGACCTTTATATAACCAGACATGTAAATATTTTTTTACGTTTTAAACGTTTTAACCAAAACCAAAACATGTTTACTTTAATAAAAATATATTGTGTGTTCACTGGCTATCATACTGCTGATGACTTCGTTAACTATCTACATGAATACCATACCACTTCATCAACTATCTACTGCTGGTAGTGTTCTCTAGACTCAAGACAAAGATAAAACAACATACAACATTATCTTTCTGTTGTGAAATTTTATTACAAAAGCAGTCCATTTTTAATAAATTTCATTTCATATATTGTGTACACTCTAACAGAAATGTACAATTCACATTTTTATTCATAAGGCTGACATTGACAACCTAAATATTACATGGTACTTCATAGGGTTGACATCCTACAAGCCAGCATGCTCTTTTGATTAACCATGTAGCTAGGTCACAATCACTAGTAGGTAACTCTTTTAATTTGGATTGAATAATATTCAACCCAGTTTATAACAAATACAACTTGTATAGAATTGCAGATTCATAGGTAGAGGTAATAAAATGAGAATAATTTAAAATTAGCCTTCAACATGACTTATTTCGCTTACCGAAATAAACAAGTAGTGCTGAAATAAACAAGTAGTGTTGAAGTCCAATTTTATTATTCTCAAATACAACATGCTTTATAAGCATACTATCAATCTGTGCATTTTAAAAGATATATTTTTTGAACATCAAAAATTAATTTCATTTTATGTTGAGAATAATACTTTTTGAGTTATCATTATTTTATGTTTTGGTTTAATATAAATGCCTAAATACCCTGTCTGGGTTTATTTTGTCAAAAATTTATACTAAACAAAATCAATTGATACCATGGACATTAGTAATTTGTAACAAAATCAAAATCAATTTGAAATCAAGACCCACTTTAATACTCAAATACCATAGCAACCAAGTTTGGGAACACACTCTTCATTTTGGAAAAAAATAAAATAAATAATTAATTCCATAAAACAATCATATATTTAGGGCAACCTATCCATGGCCAGTTACATTTTTCTCCCTCAAACATCAAATGCAGCTGCATAATATAGTATATTGATCAAAATTAACACGTTTTTTACCACAGCCATGTCAGACAAGATTTGAGTTGCCTAATAATGTTGTGAAACCTCAGCCAAATAAATTGCCTAGTGAACAAACTAAACATTCACTAGCATTGTGCTCCTCTAAATCTTAACTTTAACTCCTTTATTAGGGTTACCACTCTCCTAGCTAGAGTTATACCTCTACTAACTAAAGTTATCTCTAACATATCTACAATAACCTAAGTTTACAAGGCATAGCTAAACCAGATGTATACATGTTAATATGGAATTTTATTGCATATTATGGTAAACTTGATTTAAGATATAAGTTATTGCACACATATATTGAACCAAGTTTAGAAGATATTTAATTAGGCTAACTTATCAAAACATTTATTTTCAATAAAACTCCACAAACCTGCAACACAAAATGAACTAGACAGTTTATGTTTATTCTAGTTCATGGCATGCATAGTTAACTAGGTTTTGCTAGGAGATGGGCGCTTAGTTGTGAACAATTTACATGCCTAGCCTAGTGTTATGGCAGTACTTTAAATTAAGATTAAACACCAACTTAGTCAATTAATCCAAATTTAAAGCTTTGTTAACTAGGTTTAATAACTAGTCACTGGTTTAAACAAGAGCACAGTTTGTCTTTCACAAGCACTTGGGGAAGGATAGGCAATGGCATTAAACTTGAATACAAAAACCAACGTCAAAGTTCAAGATTTCAATGACAGTTGCCAATTTAATGACACTAGCCCTCTCGTATTGATACAACCAGCAAGTGTGATAACAGACATAAATGTTCACAAGTTTTCACAAAATTTGCTTCTCTATACAAAAGTTATTTCTTATAAAACATCTTGCACATTATATTTGTGATTTTATACAATTTTGTAACAGTTCCCGCTGAATTTTTAAAAACTATTTAACAAACGTATCTCATATTACCATATAATTGCTTTCTTGTGTTGGCCAGATCTGCTGCTTAAGCAGTTTCAAGATGAACTGTTAAGGTTTATATGGCCTGAATATGAAAGACTTTTTCTTCAAAAATATATTCAGCCACACAATGTCTACATTGTCATCAGAGACATGCTGCTATTCTTATAAGGTTTTCTGGTGCACTAATTGTAAAAGTTCATCCCAAATGTTAAAGGCTGTACGTTTATTTGTTTTTATGTAAAGTGTTTACAATTTAATACAGCTATATCAAATTGACTGTAGTTAGAGCTCTGTTCACAAAATAGACTCTGCATAACAACAAATGTGCATTCTACAAAGCATAATATTACAAGCTTGTGCAAGAGTCTAGACCTCATTTATGGTCTGTGTATAAAAAGTGTTTCACATCGACCATATGAGTTTATATGCACATCATGTGTATATCACATGCACATCATGTGTATACCACATGCACATCATGTGTATATCACATGCACATCATGTGTATACCACATGCACATCATGTGTATTATCACATGCACATCATGTGTATACCACATGCACATCATGTGTATATCACATGCACATCATGTGTATACCACATGCACATCATGTGTATACCACATGTACATCATGTGAAATCTATATTGTGCTCATGCATATATCTTATTGTACATGTGTATACTATTATGTACACCACATGGATACCAAATGCACAACACATGTACATTACATGGATACCACGTGTACATCACATGGGTATGAACACCACATTACAAACCAGGGTTCAAATTCAAGAACACTTATGGTTGTATCGAAAGGTTCACAGTACTATAGGTTCAATCTTAAGTCCTCAAACACAAAATATCTTGCATACTTCACTGTTCCAAGTTTTGTTACATGGTAATGATTGTGCACAAATTTTAAGCACTACCATTCCTAATGTGAGCACTATTGACTGCAAAAGACTGCTCTTTGTGTTTGAGACATTAGAATTCAAGTATAAAATACTACAAATGGAAAGTAGAAATTGGTTCACAAATATGGGGTCATGTTATACAAGTTATGGGGTCATGTTATACACATGTTTTCAAAGGTCAATACAAAATATAACTTACTTCTGTTAGTAAACATGTACAGATCATCTACTTATGGAATGACACCTCATAAAAGTCACAACTTTGAAAGTTTAAAATTAATCCCCACAATGTATAATTGGCCAAAAATTGATATTTAAATGACGAAAATCTGGTCAGATGGTCACAAAAATTGGGACATTTAAATACTATAAAAGGCAGCCTAACCTGTAACTACAATATATGTAGTTCAGTTAATTTTCCAACACATCATTGTGTTTAGCTCAGATTACTTCATGATCCAGACAGATGTTGACCAGTTTGCTAACCACCCTATAATGATTTCACAAAATAAATGTTTTGCTTATTTCTCATCATTCAATCATAACAGTACAAGTAGAAATCAGTGTTTTAGCATTAGATTCATATTGGATTTCATTCTCCTGTTCAGCTGCACCTGTTTACTCCACCCATACCCTTCCCAATAGGTACATATATTACTACTAATCTAAATGGCATAACATAAGTGTACCAGAAGTCTGTTTATTTGTTTGTTGTGTGACGGCAGCAGGCGGGATAAAGGCAATACAGTGACCAACACACAACACAGCTTACATGAGTATCAATGATTGCTAATTGTGCTTTTGTTTTATTATACATTGTTATATTGATACACATTGATAAACATACTGGCACTTTTTAAGAGTAGAATGGTGTATGTCACGCTTACTGTGCTATTATTATACCTCCTTTTGTTCTAGATCCTTATTTTGTCACTGTTGTTGAGTACTAAATTTCATGAAATCTATGTGCCATTACACTCAGGATAAAAAAGTATCATATCAGCAAACATAAGTCACATAATTTATACACCATACTGCTATTAAAGTTTTTTATTACTCCATAGTTCATCCCAAGTTTTGAATTGACTTATAAAATTTTCAGCTATTACACAAATACAAAAGTGGAGGATTTTTCTTTGAGATGAACTTCAGAATAATTTTTATCATAATAATATTATAAGACAACAAAATAGGCAATATAGTAATACACTCTTGAATGTCACAAAGATATTCCAATGTCTGGTTGGACTCCCTCGTGCATCAAGCTCAGTACAATTAGGCTGTTCCAAGTAAATTGCATACTCAAATGCTACAATTAGGCTGTTCCAGGTATATTGCATACTCTCATGTGGAAAATATACATTACGCCTATATGTGGACAACATACATTAAGAAGACAACTTATTGAAATGAACCCTTGCATCATCCTACATGTCTCCTACAGGACACCCTTGCATCATCCTACAGATCTCCTATAGGACACCCTTGCATCATCCTACAGATCTCCTATAGGACACCCTTGCATCATCTTATAGGTCTCCTACAGGACACCCTTGCATCATCCTACATGTCTCCTACAGGACACCCTTGCATCATCCTACAGATCTCCTACAGGACACCCTTGCATCATCCTACAGGTCTCCTATAGGACACCCTTGCTTCATCCTACAGATCTCCTATAGGACACCCTTGCATCATCTTATAGGTCTCCTACAGGACACCCTTTCATCATCCTACAGGTCTCCTATAGGACACCCTTGCTTCATCCTACAGATCTCCTATAGGACACCCTTGCATCATCCTACAGATCTTCTATAGGACACCCTTGCATCATCTTATAGGTCTCCTACAGGACACCCTCACATCATCCTACAGGTCTCCTACAGGACACCCTTGCATCATCCTACAGTTCCCCTATAGGACACCCTTGCATCATCCTACAGGTCTCCTACAGGACACCCTTTCATCATCCTACAGGTCTCTTATAGGACACCCTTGCTTCATCCTACAGGTCTCCTACAGAACACCCATGCATCATCCTACAGGTCTCCTATAGAAGATGCTCATGTAGTGCAGGTCCCCACAGCAGCAATCATACATTTATATAAAGAATAATTCTCATGCAGAAAAAAAGTGCTCTAAAAATTGAAAGTGCAAGATGTGTTTTAATAAAACAATAAATTATTAGGCAAATACATTCCGAATATAATATCTCTGAACACATGCTCGTTCAATTTCTGTTTTTGTTTCAACTACATGCAATAAAAACAATGTAATCTTTTCTTATATCCAATCTACATGTAAATATTTTAAACAAATGGCGCGGTATGAAAAATAAAATAAAACACACATTTTCTTTCTTTCACAAAATATTGGAATCACAATTTGTCCATCCTGACCTGCAGGTTGTTATCACATATTGGGCTATTCCAGTTGAAATCCATACACCCCCTATGCAACACATGACCTTTATCTTGCACACAGGGAGTGTGAATTTCATATGGGGTATAACGGAATGGGTGGCTCCATTTGAAATCTACACCCCCTATGTGGAAGATCAAGGCCATGTCTTTCATATGGGGTGTATGCCAGGGGCAGGGATATAGGGGGAATGTCCCCCAATCTTGGACTTTCACCCCATAAGAAATTGGTGAAATTTCAATTTTTGGGGCAATAAAAAAAACAAGTTCATTTTCCCCCACCCTTAAAATTTATTTTCCCCCTCCCCAAAGAAAAACTGGCACTCAAGTCCAAAGCCAGGGGGTCTAATTTCTGTATTTTAAAGTTTAGCTTGCAGTACCTTCAGACAGCCTGTCATCAACAAAATCAATTCAAACCAAACTTGCAACATGTGCCAGTAACAATGAAGCACCCACAAGTAACCCTCATAATATGTCAACTGATATCCATTATAAGGCGACAAAAACACTCACCGCTTTACGAGCCCGACAGACCCAGCTTTGTGAGAATTTCTTTTTTTAATTCTGCTAAATCATGTAAAATCAGCCATTTTTCGGCTAAAATTGGCTAATTTTGACTAAAGAGTTTTGAAAAAACATAAGGCGATAATCTCTGTTTTATGATTTTGTGTTTTGGGAGGATGTTTCATTTGTTTTTGAATTTTGCTAAAATCAGCTGGTTTTGGGCCAAAATTAATTGATTTTGACTGGAAAGCTTGAAAAATACATTTTCTCAAAATATGTTGCAAAAAATCATCAAATTTTTGCCAGATTTTTCAAGCTTTCGTGGATATTTTAGGGTTAAATCCTGACCAACCAACCCTATTAGAAAAGTCCATCCACCCATAAATGAAGGTGGGTTGTTGTTTTTTAATCGCCTAAGCATGAGTTTTAAAACTGGATTACCAATTCATTTTCTTCTTTACAAACAACATTTCATCCATTTTAACACAGGATAATACAATACAAATAAACCATTTTGCATTTTATGCTTGGAGCTAAGAATTTTAAAGTGTACTCACAATCTTCATATTGCCATTTTTACCTGTATACAATGACTACCACAATATATCACCTTACATGGACAGTAAGTGTAACTGCATACTAATAATGTTAAGGTTACTTCCATCTGTCACAGATTATTGTCAAGAATTAACCATATTGACAAAGGAAAGTATTTTTCTGTAACAATCACAATACATAGCTTTTTCCCCCAAATAGGTGATCATATTCACCTGCTACACATCTGATACAAGGATGGCATCAGTTATACCTTTTTGCCATCAGTTGATTTCTGCATATCGGGTAAAATGAGAAATAATTGACATCAAACAATGTACACACCAGCACAGTACAACTAGAACCTCAACCAATGCATGCTAATGCAAAGTCACAGTCACAATCCTTTAGTACCTCAACCAATGCATGCTAATGCAAAGTCATTGTCACAATCCTTTGGTACTTTCCACAGAAAGGTGAAGTATCCTACATGTATGTGACTTTACTTAATGTGAATTTAATTGGGTATCTGCATGGTAATTCATGACCCGATGTAATCAGTAAAACAACATACTTCATCATGAAATGAAAAAGAATTTTGAGTGTGAATATTGATCGGTCACCATTGTTACTAACCAAATGAACATTTATGGGTGTTTTTTTTTCATATTTTGAAATAAAATAACCAGCCTGGTTTGGCATATTTCAAATATCTTTTTAAAATTATGACTACATTTCATGTTGATTGTGCCCAAGCATGTCAATTAACAAACCACATTCAAATATTCATTACTTTTTTCTGTAATAATTCACCAGATATCATCAATCCAGTTGGCATTTTAATCTACCCCATGCATTTCACTATTCTACTACATCACAAAACAGTCACTATCATCACGTCAACATCAAACCACATAGATTATCACATCAAAATGGTACAACAAAATCGGTATAACAGACATATAAATTGCTCTTAAATAAAATCACATCATTAGAATTCATTAATACATCAAAAATAAAACGTGCAAAGTAATTATCAAATATACAAGGTACAATTTGTGGATATTAATAAATCTATCCAAGACCGACATCAAAAATAGTGAGAAAAAAAATGGTTTTATACCAGATATGCAGAAATCTAATAGATTAGGATTCACAAAGGAGCATCAAGTTCAGTCCTGGAATTTTATAGATTTTATTACACATTCAGGTGACCTATATCAAATGGGAGAATATTCAAATGGGCTAGGACCACTTATTTTCCCACTTTTATGACATTTCAGAGAATTAAGCTTAACAACAATACCCAAAGTATTTGCTTATATCTCATCAGTCAAGCATTTTTTATATATTTTTTACATTTAATTTTAAAACCCAAATTGTGTGATTTTGAATGCATTTTCCAATTTTATTTCAAAATGCAGCCAAATTGGCAAATTGGGTGCTTTTCTAAACCTACAGGTTTTTTCCTCATAAATATTAAGGCATGTCGGGTTACGTACGCCGCTAATTACCTTTTTGTCCTATAAGGCTTAGCTGGGTTTAATGTTAGGACTGAAGTTAGCCTGTTTTTGTGAATACTGACCATAACATGTGACTTTGACAAATAAATCAAGAATGTTTACAATTTCGTTGCCATGCCAACCAAAACTATTTACATTACAACATTTCAGAACCTGTTCGTCAAATTGGTGAAAAAAATATTAATTTATTTGAAGAATTTTTTTAATGTTTTATGAAATAATTGCCAATCAAAGTAGTCCTCATTACTGAGGTATCAGTAATATCTATAAAATCCATATAATTTCAAATTTTTATTAATTTTTCCCAGTTTAAGAACCAACATCAACATTATTCCCATATCATAATCCTTCATTGCACAAAATTGTACTCTTACATTGTGTTATACAAATGGTGTTAGACAGGTTAGCAAAATAAAAATAGTAGGTAACAAAAATATCAATATAATAATCATTTACATAGATACATGGTGAGTTGGTATCACGTAGGTTAGCGGTGAAAATAATTTACCTGGTGAATGCTGAAATGCAGTAAGTGACAATGAAATATATGTGCACTTAAGATATTTTCTCATTCTTGAATCATATTTATCAGGTTCAGTTGTCATAATAACAAAAAAGATTCAAGTATCTACCGTATTTCCTCAAATAGTCACCCCCTTCAAATAAACGCCCCCACCACTTTTTTCAACCAAGATGTTTCAAAAATGCCGATATTTCCATTGCTATACAATGGCTTCGATAATTGGCAAAAATCCTGGCCGGAAACCCGGAAGTGAACCAGAAGTCAGTGTTTCTAGTTCGTCATTTATGCGTGAGTTTTAAGCTTACCTAATGATTTTAACGGGAATTATCGTTCTAAAAATGACCTTTAATAAACACCCCCCGTTTGGAAACTGCAAAGCCCCAGGGGGCATTTATTTGAGGAAATATGGTATAGACATAAAACTATTCAAAACTCACTCTGAAATCACTGGTCTGGTGTTTCTAGATGTTACATAAACAGAATAATTTTAATATCAACTTATACAGCAACCAGGACATTTGTTGATGTCATCAAACCAGAAAAAAGTGTTATTGGAAATAACATCTAGAAACACCAGACCAGAAGAAACATGATTCCTGACAAGAATCAAATATTTCCGAGTGATATGTAAGAATATTTGAACATTTTCTGTTTATATTCTTGCATTCTGTTTGCTTTATAACTGATTAGGAAACAAAATGGCTTCCTACATGATATCATATTAAATCGTTGTATTTTACTTTAACAAGCGCCCTCTAGAGATCTACATATAAATACACTTTGTGATCCAACATTCTATCTATCGGCTTTCAACAACATTCGCTGTCATATGACATTATATAAAGTATACATACAAAATTTCCTTTCAAAAATCTTCCAAATTCTGTTGTGCTGCTGTATACATGCACTAATAAAATACTTTATCTCATTGGCTGTTTATATTATATAGTGACCTTTGACCCTTAGGTTATGTCAACTGATTGCGTACACTGACTACTCAGAGGTTTGGATCTAGTCAAGGTTTTCTTGGGCAAGATTGAGTCACATTAAGTCAACATTAACTCACAGTTGGGAAAACTATTCAGTTGAAATCATTAACCCTTTGGAAGACATAACCTTAACCTTCCACACAGAGAGCATCAGTTTCAAATGGGGTTACCTGAATTGGTGACTCTATTTGAAATCTACACTCCCTATGTGGGAGATTAAGGTCATGTCTTCCACAGGGGGTGTATGGATTTTAACTGGACAGCCCATTGCAATCCATGTTAAGGAAACAAAGCATTTTCAAGATCAGTTTAATAGTTCAATTATAGCCATTTTAAACATATTATTTCTAATTTTACAAATGTCCATATTAGCAAAGGGAATGCATAATTTGTTCTATATTACATTTTGCCTAAAATTGACACAAAACAATGCATAATATATTTATTTATTACAACATGCATTGATTAACACACAGCTCACTATCCATTTTTTTTTTTAAAGGGAGATTTTGGGAAAAATTATGTTTAACTGAAAAAGGTATAAAATTGTAAACAGTATTTCTAGAAATAAGCCACATGAGTGCATTTTCCTTGATAATGTGCACATTCACATATCAATTGACATAGCATTGCCTAACTGTCAATCAACTTTTTATAAAACAAAACAACAGCCAAATATGTCAACAAAACCACACAAGCATTTCTAGTATATAACCTCACAATTTGCAATTACATTTCTTTTATCATCTAAAAACACTTTTGGTACCAAAATACTCTACCAATGATACTCCTGTGCTTTGCAAGGGAAGGACGTTTCAGGTTTATCGCAACATATCAAAATTTCAACATGAAATAACTTTTAAATTTGCATGATTTTTGTTATTTGTCATACTTGATACTCCGAAGTATTTGTTACATTGTTTTTGTCTACATCACCAGGTTCCTCTATATGCAGAGATACACCAGCTCGCACGTAACTTGGGTTTTGCTCCGTTTCCGGGGTCGGGGATGGCGCATCTTCAAATTGTGTTGGACTTGCCCGATCCTCCCCTCTATTAGTCTCTTGCACAGGTCCTTTATGTGAATCCCAATACACTTCACTTTCCTGTTGTCTCATTGGTTCAACTCGTAATTTTGGAATGTCACTGACCTCAGCTCCCCTTTGTGGTGATTTACGCCCGCTTTTTTCGCCAGTAAGCAACCCCGACACAGGCGAAGGATTCCGTGATCTCCGCCGAGTTCTTTTACGTTTCTGTGGTGAGGTTGACGCTTGCTCATCACTATCACTTGAGCTACGCGAGGGCGCTGGACTCACCGAGTGTGAACCACCCGAGGAGCTACAGTTTCTTGGTGAACCTGAGGCTCTTCTTCTATGTTTCTTTACTCCCTTTGTTGGGCTACATTTATGTCTTGAATCAACAGATTTCCGTGTTTCCTCTTCGGATTCAGACCTTGCTAATCTTTTCAATTCCTCAGAAGAGTCACTGCTATAAGGACGATAATTAGGCAATGAAACATCCTCCCTCTGTGGGGGTTTTGTATCCTTATCATCAATTGGTTCTTGTATTTGTATTAAAGGATTATTCGGTACAGTTAAGCTCATAGGTACATGATGCTGTTCCTTAGGCACAATGGTCTTTGCACTTCTATCACTCTCAGAACTAGTCAAATTAGGGCCATTACTTCCATGACCCCCACTCCCTCCACCTCCAGACATGGAGGAGAATGTATCACGTGGACTAGCAGATAACTGGCTGAGCTGCTTCCCTGTTGATGAGTCCATACTAGAGATTGATGCATTACCCATAGTTCCTTGCGTTGCCATGGCATCAGGTATAGATTCTTGTGATGAGGATGGAAGGTTAATCTGTGGTAGCGGTAGCTGTAATGCCGGGATATTGGAAGGGCTAGTCTCTGCTGGTGATTTACCTAAAGATGGAGGAAATAATAAATAAGATGAATTAAGATTTGTATGGCTAATGAAGATGGATAATGTGCATAATGCATAGGTTAAACCAAAGTTGAAAACTGAAAATAAATATAAAAACAAGCAAGTGCAAAAAATGCACATATGTTACCTGCTCCCACAATAATGAGCGTAAAGTTGCAAGTTGGGAGTTTTGAGATGTTTAATAGTTGAGTTGATGTTCTTTGTTTGAAGACACCTGTATAGTCAGTGGTATGGCCTTTATGAATGGGAAAATAATACTCTCTATTCAGTTCTGTCCCCATTCACAAAGGACATACCAATGACTATACAGGTGTCTTCAAACAAAGCATATCAACTCAACAATTGTAACGTCTTAAAACTCCCAACTTGTGACACTACATGTAGGTTGGTCACATGACTACTGTAAACACATATCCCAAAAGTAATCATCACACTCAAGTGCGTAATCAATCTGAGCAACCGAGAGGCAAAACAAGCCCAATCCTTAAACAATCCCAGATTTCACATGAATAAAAATTCAGAAGGGGCAATCTACCATCCCTAGTTATGCTCCTGATCATATTAGGCATTGATATTGTTTTGTTGCTATCCAGTGGGACTTCTACGGTGGTCAGTTGGTCACTGACAGAAATATTTACTGATTGTCCATTTTCTTCATCAAAAGTGCATAATTTTTATTTTGAAGAATTTATTATGCATTCCTGCAATTTAATTCAATTATGAGACACCTGGAAATGACTGATATGATATTAGTAAGCAAGCAGGAATCATGCTTTGAATGCAGTTAAGTATGGGATTTCTAATCATATGCCCTAATTTGATATTAGTAAGCAAGCAGGTATCATGCTTGGATGCAGTTAGTATGGGATTTCTAATTATATGCCCTAATTTGATATTAGTAAGCAAGCAGGTATCATGCTTGGATGCAGTTTAGTATGGGATTTCTTATCATATGCTCTAATTCCCTCATTTATCTATGTCTGTGTAACAGGGCATAATTATTCTGCTTATGCTCTTTATCTATGCCTGCGTAACGGGGCATCCTTCTTTTTATCTCCTCTTTGTGACCATTGCTTTATCTATTACAACATATCTTTGGAACTAAAAAAGCCACATGGCCCATACTTGGTACAATGAGTTGTCAGTGATTATATATATACTACATGCAAGAGTTTTGGCTAATCATACTGTTTTTCATTAAAGATTCATTTTGGTCTTTCTGAATTGTAAGAGAGATATAACAGGCTACACCAAATAAGCATGATTCATTTCACTTTTCTAAATTCAATTATTCTTGCACTATATGGCATGCAGTTAAATGAGATCCCTAAAGTGATTTGATATATTTTACCAAGTCATATTACATGTAGCTGAAAAAGGGGAGGGGTATTACTCATTCAACCATATGCTGGTCAAAATACTTCCACCATAAAACTGTTACCTACTATCAACAAATTATCTCAGACCAGTCACTTTCTGGAAAGCTGGACTGACAAATGTTATCTGATTTAAGTGACTCAACATGTAGGCCACACACTGTCTCTTGCTGTATGGTCGTAACTGGTCATCTCAAAAACAGATAGAGAATTAGGGTGGGATGTTGTGGTACAGCTGAACTGATCAGGAATATTGCCTTTTTGAGCTCACAATGCTTAGCTTTAAAAAAAAAATTGTGTTTTTAAATTTTTTATTAAAACATTTTTAACAACAATTCAAACATTTTTGCTTGACATATCCATTAAATGAGTACTCACAACATTTCCCGGAAGTGATGATGTTTTGAGCAATGGATCGTATATGTGATCGGGAGATACGATATACTGCTCAAAACAAAAACATCATCACTTCTATCAGCCCTGATGGCAAAAGCTAAAGTCGTTAGAACTCATTTACTGAATTTGTCAAGCAAATATGTTTGAATTATTTATATAATGCAGAAATCTCTTATCGGGAACTAAAGGGACCTGTAACACTATGTAGGTGGATTCTTACTTACTAGTAAATTTGCTTCAATGCAGTAAATTAGTAAAGATTTCATTTATTAAAATTCTTCGTGCATGGGCCGGTCACATGCAATATCTACCTCCTAATCCTTTACAATCCTTTGCAAGTTTACAACCAAGTAGAAGAGCGTTCCCGTTTTTCCACATCACCACCTAAACTTTCAAAATAGCTTGTCAAATTGTTCACCATCGAGCGCCCTCGGATAAATTGTTTAACCCGATCCTCCGCTTGTTGAATTTCCTCTGCCCTTAATGTCTCTAAATCAAGACATTCAATGACACAAGACTGGCGCGGACTCATACTACGAGAAGCCCCCGCATCCGGCGTCTCCGCAACAGACGCATCATCTTTGGGCATTTCCAAGTGTAAGGAATCTAATATAACTGATTTCCGTTTTGTATGTGGTTTATGATTTGACACAGAACTTGGATGTTGTGGATCAGGAGTTGATCCAGCTGGAGCTACATGATGTAGGATAATAAGGGGCTCAATACCCTGAGGGTGTGATCCTACAGGTGCAGCTATGCTTGTGGAGTAGAGGGGCTCAATATGAGGTTGAGGTGGTGCTGTGGATGGTTCAGATCTGGGTGCATAATCCTGATAGGATGCTGTGAGATGAAGGGTTATAAGCACACAATACAATTGATCAGATGTGGGTGGTAAATATATCAGGCAGGAATTCAGTGTTCTGATTCAGTAAGTAAAATACCTCTGGTATCACAGTTGTTTGATGTGATCATTTATTAATTTTTCTAACAAAACATTATAATGTTCATTTCTAGGCCTGAGTAAAATCAAAAGCTATCACAATAATAAACATTATATACACATATATTTTGTAGCAATTTTTAACATAGATTATCGTTTCTATATCAAATTATTCATCTTTTTCTGCTTTTTTGTGGTAATTTTAATTCTATAAACTGTACATTTGTGTGCAAATTGAGGGTGCTATTTACATTGTTTTAAATTTAAATTGGCCAAATAATATGAGTTATACTTTACTTTTCATAAGTTTTTTTTTTGAAAATTCCCTTGTCATTTGTTAGTCGGTTTACGGATGTTCTAATACCATTTTTCAAGTGTCTACCCCTTGTAAATATGCAAACAAGATAAATAGCGCCATCATTGTTCAACTTTTCTTTAAAATGACTCAGTTTTACATACCACCAAACAACCGTGGGTAATTTACTGGGAAAGTTTTGGTAAAATACTGTAATTTACCATACAATTTGGTAAGATAAAACATGCCAAAGGGCAAAGGGAAAAAGACATTTATAGGTCTTAAAGTGATGAAATATAATATGTAGAATTTTTATTTATCAACATAAAAGGGTTTAAGTGCATTTTAAGACCTTGGTTACATAAAAGACAGGCCCCACCAAGTTTTGAGTAAAATAATATAATGACACTGGGTTATCATCTGCTGTGGTAGCATTAGTACTGTAAGCTGGGGGTCTAAACACTAGACACAGAACATTTCCCTTTTAAAGGGATATTTTTGTTTGTTTTATTACCTGTATCTTCATCTTGTTTATCATCTGCTGTGGTAGCATTAGTACTGTAAGCTGGGGGTCTAAACTGGTAATTGTCAGGCACAGAGTGGACTCTTGTTACAAGTGTTTTAGCGGCAGAACACGGCTGTAGATGGCACATCTGTCTTGGTATGTTCTGACGTGATGCTGGGTTGCTATGCTGTAAATGCAATAAATTCAATCAGTTAAGACTAGGATAACATGACAAATTATTTACGTTTAGGGACATTTTGTGCATATTGAAAAACGACTGTGATTTCTGCACATGCATAAAATTAGAATAAACTGACATATCGTGAAATTTGTGTAATTTGAGATTGAAAAAGCAATAGTGATTTCAATCGTGATACATGCATGTACTAAGGTGATTTATGTGAGCAGTGTAGGTAATTGGCCGAAGTTGACAGTTCAGCAATGATTTAGCGGTATGAAGAGATAGTCAATCTGGATTCAAGTAAAGTAAAACCTTTCTCTCTCATTAGCGTGTAACATGGTAGTCAGTGACATACATGTAGCCTTCCTCTGTGGAACATCATATTGGCCGATGGGAAATTACATAGCCTTCCTCTGTGGAATATCATATTGGCCGATGTGAAATTACATAGCCTTCCTCTGTGGAACATCATATTGGCCGATGAGAAATGTTAAGTTTTTAAGGCCTTTTTTTTATTACTTTTGTTAAAGTGCCCCCCCCTCCTTGAAAGCCTCCACCCTGTGAAAATCTGGGCTATGCCGCTGTAGCTTGACTGACGCATGATCCTCTACTTATTCAGAACATTGACAATGTCCTTTTTGTCATTTGGCACAGTGTTTCTAGATTTTTGTCCTTTGGTACAGTGTTTCTTGTTCTGTCATCAAATTGAAAGTTCACAGCACCCAACCCTATAAAGGTGGGGCTGTCACTATTACTTGAGGGCCATTATAATTAAACTCCAAATATTTGATGTACAATATTTGTTCAATAAGAATTCATTTCTATCTATTTCAATTCATTTTTATCCTGATGTTCAATCATGTTTCACCGTTGCTCATCACCGCTTAACAACGATGAGTCTGCATTGTTTGAGTGGTTTTACTAACCCACAGATTTCAAATGCAAGTAACATCCATGCAAAATCATTCAATGATGTATCTTGATGAAATCGTAGGTGGGTACAGACCTTACTATAACTTGAAACATCCTTGTACCACTGGTAACAATATAATTGACCTAAAACAAACATGCAAAATTATTTCACCTGCTGTGCTAAATAAAGCAACATAATCATAATTATGCAAGCAACATTAAAATCAAATTAACCAGGAAATTTACCCTACATTGGACTATTCCATTTGAAATCCATACACCCCCTATGGAAGACATGATCCTCATCTCCCACACAGGGGGTGTAGATTTCAAATGCAGTCACCCATTCAGGTGGCCTCATTTCAAATTTTCACCCACATTGTGGAAGAATAAGGTCATGTATTCCATAGGGGGTGTATAGATAACTGGAATACCCTGTTCTCCACTACCACACTCACACACCACACTTGCAAGCACACACCCCTCGCACACCCTCATGTGCACACCCACCCCAACACACCCACTGGCATGCACACATCAGTATAGTTGCTTTTAATTCCTCAAACTTATACTATACATACTATACGCATACTCTACATAAATTATATAAAGATCTACATAAAACATGCTGTCTTTTCCTTGGAGAAAAAAGAATTTAAACTTGATTATTGCCAGAGGCAGCACCATGGGGGAAATTCCCCCCAGTCAGAACTCTTTCCCCAGTAAAAACCCACAATTCAGATTCCCCATCCCCTGAAATTCATTTCCTCACCCCAATGCCCCCATTTTTTCTGGTGCTGCCACTGATTATTATTGCATGTGTAAACAAAAATATTGCAAACTACAACTATCCAATTTGAGGTGAAATCATGCTGGGATGTCTACAAAGCAAAAATGGTGAACACATTAAAAACGATTTAAATTGATGTAATTCTCCATTACATTTACCATTAATGGTGGAGTGCCCACTGTTAATATAATGTCGCAAGGGGCAACCGGCTGAGAGGAGAAGAACAAATGAGGAATGAAAAAACATAGAAGTTGCATTTAACATGAAAGAAAATGAACATATAAATAAGATGAAGTGATAATAATAAATGATGATAGTTTCAATTGGTAAGTGTAGCTCCAAGTTATTTGTTTACTATAATAGGAGTACAGGTTGCCCATCAATATAGAACTTGGAACATTTCATACACTGTTCATCAGGATGTTTTCTTCAGGAGCTCTCAACTTGTATATAGGTCTTGACCACAAAACAACTTGCAGGTCTTGACCCCAAATAAAGTTGTGACCCAAAGCAGGGTCTCACCGTTATACCCATTTTGTAATTATAGAATCTGATAAATTAGTTAAAATCTGCTGTAAAAATATCTATATTCATCATGAAAATTACATGCCACAAAATAAATGACATGTGTGGATGGTGTTTCTGGGTTAACTCCATGGGCACTGTCAGCCAAATTATCTAAGAACTATTTTGATTGGTTATATATAGGCCTATATCATGTATTGACCCAATCGGAGGTATAGTAAGAATGGTCAGTACGGCTGAAGGAGACAAAGCTTAAAATTGTTTAGAGATCTGTAAGCTCTATTTTGATTGGTTATGCAGGTGATTTTATAATATAATGAACCAATCAGTAACTCTGTAACATAACAAAGGCAGCAATGGCCATGGGGTTAAACACAACATGAAATGAAAATAAATCAATAATCATTGTATGAAAATACAATGCATAAATAATATGCATAAATAATACCGCACGTGGTGCTTAAATGTAATGAACATACTGTATTATGTGCTTTCTTAAAAGCTAAATAACATATTTGTTAGCAACATAATCATAAACTAACCAAAATGCAGAAGAAATCATTTGTTAGTAAAATACCACATCTTTATTATTACTCAATTGGGTCAGTAAGAAGTTTATAGCAAATGTGTTAAATTACTTAAATGGGCTAATCCATTTAAAACCCACACTCCCTCTGTGGAAGATTTAGGAAATATCTTCCACAGGGGAGTATGAATTTCAAATGGAAGCAGCACATCAACCAACTCTACTTGAAACTCACCCCCTCTGTGGAAGATTCATGTTGAATCTTTCTCAACTTAGGTGCATGAGCTGTCTAATGTGTTCATTCCATTTGAAATTCATACTCCCATGTGGAAGATATTTCTAACATCTTCCACATGGGTAGTGTGGATTTTAAATGGTTTAGCCCAATGGATATAAGATAAAGAAACTGAAGTCTTAAAGAATGCCAAATTATCAAGATAATCAAATGTCTCAGTGTGATATTGCTCTGGCAACTTTGTTGAGTTGAGTAAGATTATAGAAATTGAAATAATTTTAAAGCTGGTATACAGCTCAGTGTTGAGGAGTTAAGTACAAATTAATAAGCTCACATAATGTGAGAAACATTTAACCAATATTTCTACAGTTGAAAATTTAAATATTTTATAACTACCATTTCTACCAAACATAGTTATTTAAAGTTTAATACCTCAACATTTGTAAGCCGATTTAAAAATGTATTACAAAAATTTTATTTTCTATTGTACCTAAAATACAATGTTTTGAGATGCTTCAATAAATATTTACTGTTACTTGAATGAAATAAATTAATTTAATAACAATAAATAATTTGAAACATTAGGAAAACTGTTTATATTTTATGAAAAGGATGAAATGAAGAAAATGGGTAAAGATATCAGAGAATGAATGACAAAATAAATGAATAAATGGTTTAGGATTTTCTCAAGATGAAATGGTGTAAACTAATTCTACTAATTTGTTAAAACTACTGGTATTTACAAATATCCATAGGTCATGCAACTATACCAAACTGTTTCACTGTTGCTCTTGGAATCTCACTGTTGGTAACATTGGGATCTTAATTTGTTTCGTAGCCTACCAAACTGTTTCACTGTTACTCTTGGAATCTCACTGTTGGTAACATTGGGATCTTAATTTGTTTCATAGCCTACCAAACTGTTTCACTGTTACTCTTGGAATCTCACTGTTGGTAACATTGGGATCTTAATTTGTTTCGTAGCCTACCAAACTGTTTCACTGTTACTCTTGGAATCTCACTGTTGGTAACATTGGGATCTTAATTTGTTTCATAGCCTACCAAATTGTTTCACTGTTGCTCTTGGAATCTCACTGTTGGTAACATTGGGATCTTAATTTGTTTCATAGCCTACCAAACTGTTTCACTGTTACTCTTGGAATCTCACTGTTGGTAACATTGGGATTTTAATTTGTTTCATAGCCTACCAAATTGTTTCACTGTTGCTCTTGGAATCTCACTGTTGGTAACATTGGGATTTTAATTTGTTTCATAGCCTACCAAACTGTTTCACTGTTACTCTTGGAATCTCACTGTTGGTAACATTGGGATCTTAATTTGTTTCATAGCCTACCAAACTGTTTCACTATTGCTATTGGAATCTCACTGTTGGTAACATTGGGATTTTAATTTGTTTCATAGCCTACCAAACTGTTTCACTGTTACTCTTGGAATCTCACTGTTGGTAACATTGGGATCTTAATTTGTTTCATAGCCTACCAAATTGTTTCACTGTTTCTCTTGGAATCTCACTGTTGGTAACATTGGGATTTTAATTTGTTTCATAGCCTACCAAACTGTTTCACTGTTGCTCTTGGAATCTCACTGTTGGTAACATTGGGATCTTAATTTGTTTCATAGCCTACCAAACTGTTTCACTGTTGCTCTTGGAATCTCACTGTTGGTAACATTGGGATCTTAATTTGTTTCATAGCCTACCAAACTGTTTCACTGTTGCTCTTGGAATCTCACTGTTGGTAACATTGGGATTTTAATTTGTTTCATAGCCTACTAAACTGTTTCACTGTTTCTCTTGGAATCTCACTGTTGGTAACATTGGAATCTTAATTTGTTTCATAGCCTACCAAACTGTTTCACTGTTGCTATTGGAATCTCACTGTTGGTAACATTGGGATCTTAATTTGTTTCGTAGCCTACCAAACTGTTTCACTGTTTCTCTTGGAATCTCACTGTTGGTAACATTGGGATTTTAATTTGTTTCATAGCCTACCAAACTGTTTTACCTTTTCTCTTGGAATCTCACTGTTGGTAACATTGGGATTTTAATTTGTTTCATAGCCTACCAAACTGTTTCACTATTGCTATTGGAATCTCACTGTTGGTAACATTGGAATCTTAATTTGTTTTTAGACTTGAAAAGTACAAATATTGTCCACCATTTTCTGCGATTCCTGTTCTACAATGAAGGAACCAGACCAACCTCCCTTTTTTGTGCTACTAACCAATCATAGGCCATGGGGAGTTTGATTGACAGAATCATCAGATGCGAACTAGTTTCTTTTTTTGACTTTTATTAAAGCAATTACGACCCTTACTGTATTTTAGTTTTTAAGGATTTATCTTCTTGAACATACCCAGGAAAATTCGATAACAACAATTAATTTCACTGTTGCTCTTGGAATCTCACTGTTGGTAACATTGGGATTTTAATTTGTTTCATAGCCTACCAAACTGTTTCACTGTTACTCTTGGAATCTCACTGTTGGTAACATTGGGATCTTAATTTGTTTCATAGCCTACCAAACTGTTTCACTATTGCTATTGGAATCTCACTGTTGGTAACATTGGGATTTTAATTTGTTTCATAGCCTACCAAACTGTTTCACTGTTACTCTTGGAATCTCACTGTTGGTAACATTGGGATCTTAATTTGTTTCATAGCCTACCAAATTGTTTCACTGTTTCTCTTGGAATCTCACTGTTGGTAACATTGGGATTTTAATTTGTTTCATAGCCTACCAAACTGTTTCACTGTTGCTCTTGGAATCTCACTGTTGGTAACATTGGGATTTTAATTTGTTTCATAGCCTACCAAACTGTTTCACTATTGCTATTGGAATCTCACTGTTGGTAACATTGGAATCTTAATTTGTTTTTAGACTTGAAAAGTACAAATATTGTCCACCATTTTCTGCGATTCCTGTTCTACAATGAAGGAACCAGACCAACCTCCCTTTTTGTGCTACTAACCAATCATAGGCCATGGGGAGTTTGATTGACAGAATCATCAGATGCGAACTAGTTTCTTTTTTGACTTTTATTAAAGCAATTACGACCCTTACTGTATTTTAGTTTTTAAGGATTTATCTTCTTGAACATACCCAGGAAAATTCGATAACAACAATTAATTTCATTTTGCTTTTTGCTTATGACTTTTTCATGAATTGTACATATCAAAGCAATGAGATCAAAGTGCAGCCAGAATAATATTAATTTTAGCAAACAAGGCGTAAAAAATAAAAACAAACACAATGACTCTAAATATATGGTGGGTTTTATTTCTAAATGATACAGTGATTATTTCTCTAGACCCGAGTGTAATTGGATATATACATATACAAGAATGAACTTGAAAAGAAATTGTGTTTGTAAAATAAGGATAAACAAATTGCCTCAGATGACGGTGCAGAATGTATAAAAATCATAATTTGGCACATTTTTGTAACAAAAAATTAAGAATTTTTAATATAAAATTTGGCTGAGACATGGCCAAAAATGCAATAACAAATTAAATCCTGCATAGCTCTTAGCCTTAAAAGACATAATAAAATGAACACTGCAAACCATGGGCTATTCCAGTTGAAATCCATACACCCACTATGGAAGACCACACAAGGAGTGTAAATTTCAAATGGGATTACCAGAATGAGTGACTCCATTTAAAATCAACACCACTTGTGTGGAAGATTAAGATCATGTTTTCCACAAGGGGTGTATGTATTTCATCTGGAATAGCCCCATGCATCCACCAATAGCCAGGTGGTTATAAATATCTGTACAAATACTACACCTAAAATATAATACATAGAAAAACAGTAAGTAGGCAATGTTCAACCAATTATTGACCTTGATTTTCTGACCTGTTATTGCATACCCAGGGAGGAAGCTGGGGGGTCAAAAATACAGCTCGTCTCAAACAAAATTGTGCAAGTGAAAAGCGCCCTCTTTGGCAATTAGAAAATACCGTTGTGACATAATGCTTACATCAATGTCAAGGGCACAGTCTTAGCTCTCAAATACCGTTTGTTCTGTTCAATTTGCTCTTTTTAATCTCGAGATATGTTTAGTTAACAACGAAAGGGTAAAATCACAATTGTGCCACTTTTACTAGGGAATAGGGCTGGTACATGTAAATCAATGATTGCTAATGTTGATGCTTCTAATGCACTCCCCCTTCGCATTAGACGCTTCAACACCAGCGCGCATGCATTATTTTGTCTAATTTCATTAATTTGTCTAATTTCATGAACTTGTCAAAGTTCATTAACCTATAAGTGTGCAATATTTGTTTGTCTTTTAACATGTCTTAATGAGAACAGTATGACATGGTAAAATCATTGACATGCAGATGTATTTAATTTGACAGCAGAATGTGATATATTAATTTATCGTTTAATTTGTCGTAAGTGGAAACAGAGAACCATTATACCTTTATCATGATAAAACATTAAAAACAATTATGTATTGTTGTGTAATTGATGCATTCTTTTTATTTCACGATTACGAAAACCACATATTGTACATATTTAAATCATTAAATCACACATTTTCAGAACACACAGATTATTGCATTACACTATATAAAATATACAAGTGGCACAATTGTGATTTTACCCTTTCGTTGTTAAGTAAGCATATATCAAGATTAAAACAAGCAAATTGAACAGACTAAACGGCATTTGAGAGCTAAGTCTATGCCCTTGACGTTGATGTAAGCATTTTGTCACAACGGTATTTTCTAATTGTCACAGAGGGCGCTTTTCACTTGCACAATTTTTTTTGAGACAGGCTGTATGTGGATGTGCCCACTGACCATTTCTATACCAACTTTTTCTAAAATGACACCCATCAATATTATATATCTATGGTCGAATCAAGAATTTGGCAACAACAGGGGTATTTGTACATAAAACAAGGAGAATCCCGAGAAATCTGAAACTTTGCCTTATACAATTTATCGATATTTTTAACCCACAATAGCGATGTTTTCAATTATTTTTTTTGACTGGGGGCAAGCCCAAATGAGGGAAAAATGCACACAAGAATTAAATCTCCATGACTGACATATAAACCAGGATGGAGTTGGCTTTTTCTGATCAATTATGTGAAATTTGAATTTATCAGGAAGAAACTTAGCTTCCAGTATTATAAGTAAGGGTCCAATTTAAGTGATGGAGACGTGCCATAAGGACAACTTCTGGCAGCCCCATGCCAGTATAAGCTACAGGAGCAGGGTTTAATTTAACACACAAACACGCGTATTTACGCATTCACACACTTTACGGACCCCTTCAAATCCAGTTCAAAGTCCAACGTGTACAAATTCTTGAAAACGTACGCGTTCAAATATTACAAGATTTGAATATAGAAACACCCAATATTGTTAAAAACGTCTTCCAAAATAAAAATACCTCTTGGGCAATGTTTTGACCCCTTCAGAAGAAAAATTCATAAAAGGGTCAAAAAATGTGAAATACCCCTTCAGCAAACTGCTTGAAGAAAACCCTGTACAGGAGATCTGTCACATTGCATTACTACAAGATAGAGAGATAAGTTTAGGGAAGTCAAGAAAAGTACCTTAACCATGATTCGTTTATTAGTATTCTCATCAGAATAAATAAGAAGATCTGTGGAGGAATAGCTGAGGGTAGAAATGTACGGGTGAAAATGTCATGTTCTTTCATAATTATGTACAGCATGTACATATCAAATGTAGATCAAATGGGTATCACATGTTCAGCATACAGGGTGTCCCAGAAAAAATTACCGGTTGAATAAAATTGAACGGAAGTCGAGAAATAGATATTGTCACCTTACCCAATATACTCAGCCATGATGCTAAGAATAAATGTAAACTGGACCAGATTAAGTTTTATAACAAATCAAGAATGTATTTATTTATTCAAAAAAAAATAGTCTTTATGACTTTCAAAAAGATAATCTTACAATTAATTTTAAAAGATACATATATACTTTGAATTTGGCAGAGATCTCTTTAATTTTTTTATAACGTCCAAAATACTGTCTTATTTGATGAAAAAATAATTGTGCACAGTTTCCTGTTACCGGTTTTCTATGTAAACGCAAATGTTCATATGACGAAATCTGTGATATAAAAGTTCACACCATACGGTCTTCCTTGAAGCTGAAGCTTGTTAAGATTGAGGTAGATTCCAGGTTCCCATGATGTTGAAAAGACTTCGATGCCAATGATTTCCCCAAACCCAACGAAAACGGGGCTACAGATTTAAAATAGACCAAAAAGATTCTAAGTTTGCGAATTTCTGTAGGCCTTACTTTTAATCAAAATTCTAATTCAAAAGTCATCATGCTCGGTTTGCTTAACTCAAAGTCTTATCTGAAATCATTTTACGAAAGTAATAATTGAGCATGAATTTAATATCTTTTTCCATGCAACAAAATATCATTTATATTTACAATTGACTTGATCCGATGCTCGTATTTTGTTTTGCTGACGACCATTTGTATCCTTATTTCTACACATAATTTACACAATTTATTTACCACATAAATAATAACATAATCTATATATTCTTTAAATCCAGACACATTAATTTGTCAATTTCATTATGTCCAAATAGGTTTCCAAACATTCAAACAATGATTGACATTTGGTTATTTAAATTATAAATTAATGATTTCCAAAACATGTCACTCTGTGAATATCTTTTCAATGACTGCATGATAATTCTTATAAAATGCAACATTTTATTTTGGATAATTTTGTCATTAAAGTCTTTGCCTCAAATATCATAATAAATCTTTGTCCGAAAACGACTAAGTTCAAATTGTTATAAAACATGAAAAATAATGGGCCTAAATTTCTTTCATGGTTTAATTTGGTAAAGTTTCGGTCTGATAAATATCAGGATAAATTTGCATTGCAGAATGTTACGCACATTCTGCAAAGCTAGTTTGTAAATCCAAAACATGATATTTATATAAAAATACACCAGCATAATATGAAAAGTGAACTTACATAAAACTTGAAATTATATGACTTGCATCCGGAGATGACTTTGTAACATCACACCAACAATATGTCTGTCATGGCTGCCGTTCCTCACATCTTCGCCGAAGTTCAAGTATACTTGGTTATTTACTCTCATCAGTAACATAATTGAAGATGAACGCGCAAGCACAAATGAAATTTTCCTGCAGAGCCTGGATCTCAGCACCCAAGTTGCAATTAAGTGGAAAATTAAAATATTGGTGTCACAACCCTATGGGTAAATTGTGAATTCTCTACATATTGATGTTGTCACCCTGGTGTCCAGATAGCAAGTGAAGTTGGCTTTCTACAAAAAAGCATGCTTCCAATATTCATTCAAATAACAGGTGCATTTTTCATTCAAGGTTCATGAATAGAACAAAACTCAGACCCGGAATTTTCCATGGAGAGATTTAGCTATATCCATATCATTTCTTTGCTTGAATGCTCACACACAAATTATAACAAAGGAATCCAAGATTTATTTCCAGTCTATCTCAACTTCCCATATTAAAGCACTGTAGACTTGTATTGAGATCTTATTCACCATGACAGATATCAGAATTAAAAAAACCAGTTTGTCCGAGAAAACTTTCATTTCTGTAATTGGAAGATTTCCAGCTTTAACTCTTTAGGTTGTGCAAATATGTTATATTTTAACTTTCCAAAGAACATTTAAGCCAAGAATGACAATAATCAAGTGCTTACAGCTTTACATGTGATGTTTGTCGGATTTTAAAAGATTTGAACTTTGCATTACAGTTTCTAAATCATTAATGTGTGTGAGAATTTTTTAAGCCAGCTGGAATTCTTTATGCAATAATTCTTTATGCAACATTTATATCAACATCAACGAAAAAAGATATTTACAATATTACGATATTAAAAAAGTACCGAGCATCATCTTACATGCAAGCTTCATTTTCAATATTGTGCAGATTTTCAAATTTGAACAAAACCTAATTAAATGTTTTGCAAGAAACAGATTGTTTAAAAAGAACGAAAAAGATTTCACCGGACAAAATATGAAGCCCAGTTAACCACTAAGTGCGCATTGTGTTGAATGATCTTTCTTTCAAACTTGGAATGAAGTGAATTGACGCATGCGTAATTTAATCGCTCATTTCTTCGCAATCAGTCAACTGATTCAAGTAAATTTGGTACATAAGATGCAGAATAAGATGGGCTACACGCTGATTTTTAGATTGTGGGATTCTGATGTATATTTCTCGACTCGACTCGATTTTTTCTGGGACACCCTGTAAGGTATCACATGTAAATAAGGTAGCAATCACAAGTTCAGCTTTAAGATCTCACATGTGAATTAGGCAGCTATCACATGTTCAGCATAAACGTTTCACATTTAAATAAGGTAGCTATCACATGTTCAGTATAAGGTATCACATGTAAATTAGGTGGCAATCACAAGTTCAACATAAAGGTATCACATGTAATTAAGGTATAGCAATCACATGTCCAGAATTAAGGTCTCACATGTAAATTAGGTGGCCATCATATGTTCAGCATAAAGGTTTCATATGTTAATTAGGGATCTATCGCATGTTCAGCATAAAGTATCACATGTAAATTTGGAGGCAATCATATGTCCAGAATTAAGGTATCACATGTAAATTAGGTGGCCATCACATGTTCAGCATAAAGGTTTCACATGTAAATTAGAGGTCTAGCACATGTTCAGAATAAAAGTCTCGCATGTTAATTAGGTGGCTATTGCATTTTTAGTATAGATGTCTCACATGTAAATTAGAGGGCTATCACCTGTGCCGGGTAAAGTTCTCACATGTGCAGCAGTAGGCAGCACATGTAAATCAAGTTACCTTCACATGTACATCACATAGTGCTGATATCATTGCGACATTTAACTTACTTTACAAAACAATACTAAACAACTTGTTGATTATCAATAACAGTATTGGGTTATATTTAAAGGAAATTTTAATTAAAAAAAGATAATTTGCTGACTGTTTTCTCTTACATACTTGTGTTCATTAATTCATTCATATTTTATTTTCATCAATCATCAAGAAGAAGAAGAAGAAGAAGAAGAAGAAGAAGAAGAAGAAGAAGAAGAAGAAGAAGAAGAAGAAGAAGAAGAAGAAGAATAATGATAAGTTGTGATCTATAAGCAGGCCTTAAGAATTTAGTTGTATTTACTTTTTCAATTGGTGTGCTATCTATTTTTATATCATATGAAATATCAGGTTTATTATTATGTTTATTTTTAAATACAATATAATACGTTTTCTTTATATTTAGTGACAATTTATTTAGTTTGAACCAGTTAGATATTATCTTTAGTTCCTTATTTATAGTTAATTCAAGTAATTTTGGGTCATGATGTGCAAAAAGGATGTTGGTGTCATCAGCAAACAATATAAAATGTGGAATAGATGTGGTGCAGGGAAGGTCATTAATGTAGAGGAGGAAAAGAAGAGGGCCCAAAATTGATCCCTGGGGAACACCGCAGGTAACATCAGAAGAATGAGAGCAAACACCATTAACCATGACTTTTTGGCTTCTTCCAGAGAGATAGTTTTGGATCCAATCATTAGCAAGGCCCCGGATACCATAATGATAAAGTTTATCAAGAAGGATAGTGTGGTTTATGCTATCGAAGGCCTTGCTGAGATCCAAAAAGATTCCAATTGTTTGTAGTTTCTGATCAAGATTGTCAGTAATCCTGCAGTAGAGATCATTTACTGCCATGTTGGTGGACCTTCCTGGTCTAAAACCAAACTGATGTTTGGTTAGTATGTTGTTGTGGGTGATAAAATCTTGGATCCTGATGTATACAATTCTTTCCAGAAGTTTGGAAATAGTTGGAAGAATGGAGATGGGCCTATAATTGGTAGAGTCATGTTTATCACCAGACTTGAAGATAGGGGTAACGTTGGCTTTTTTAAGTGTTGATGGTATGATGCCAGTGGAGACTGATAGATTAAAGATATGTGCAAGTATGGTGCTGATGGAAGGAATGATTTGTTTTAGAAGATTATTACTGACGCAGTCATCACCACTACTGTGACTGTTTTTAAGTTTAGAAGTTAATTTAATGATCTCATCGGAACATGTAGGAGATAGGAATAGACTATGAGGGGTATTGTTTGAAGAGAACGCATGCTTAAACTCAGGAGGTGGATCGGGAATCTTATTAGCCAGTGATATACCTATGTTAGCAAAGAATGAATTAAATTGATCAGCAATTTGTTTATTATCGGTTAATTTAGTGCCATCTTTATCTACGAAAACTTCAGGAAGTTTAGATTTTTTATTACGGCCTAATAAGTTACATCTTTTTAGTATCATTTTTATTATTTTCAATTTTAGTTGTAATATAATTTCTTTTACTAATTCTAAGAAGTTGGTTTAAATAGTTCCTATAATTAGTGTATTTATTGTTAGGTTTTGAAGTGTAAGTTTTGTAAAGTTTATCCTTGGTTTTAATAGATTTAATAAGTGCTTTAGTTACCCAAGGTTTTTTAGGGGTATTGCGTTTAGAAATTATTTTATTTTTAGCGGACAATGAATATTAAGAAGGTCATTGAATTTATGAATGAAGATATTATACGCATCATCTGGGTTAGTAGAACTTTCAACAACCTGCCAATCAACTAGAAAAGCGCATTTTTAAACCATTGATGTTGTTCGTGTGGAATTGACGCTGTTGGTGAGTTAATGTAGTTTTGATTGGCTTGTTGTTGACAGTTTGTTTAGTGATGAATACAGGGAAGTGATCGGATAAATCCGTGACAACAATACCAGAGTTGATGATACTAGTGATGTCGTTAGTAAATATGTTGTCGATTAGTGTTGCAGAGGTGTGACCGTTTTGTTGGTCTTAATGCGGGTGGGTCGAGTGATGGTAGGGATGTAATCATGTGAGTAAAATAAATTCAGAAATTCAGAAACCTTGGAATTGTGCTCGTGGACAAGAAGATCAATATTGAAGTCATCCATAATAAAACAAGTCTTTTTTTCTCTAGAAACAAGAGCGAGCGTATTTGTTAGAGAGGATATAAAGTCAGCAAATATGACATACTCTGGCTTATAAACAACGCCAATGATGATCCTTTGGGAGTTATAGGTTGTTTCAATCTTGTCTAGTTTGTAAGCCCCTCGTCTTTGTTCATGGTGTTATGCCCCCTACTTCTTATCCAGATTGCCTCCTTCATTCAGCGTGTTGTTTTGTCTGCTTCTTGGTCAATGATCTGTGCCTCCTCCCACCCAATCAATAAACGGCAACCAGGAAGTTTGGAAACGTCATCAAGGCCAAAAAGTGTTGCCGTTTCATCAAACATCTAGAAACACCACAACAGAGTGATCAAGATTCCTGATAGGAATTGAAATATTTCTGAGTAAGTACCAGAATAATTGGATCTGAAAAAGAACCTTTTCTACTTTGATTGAACTATGAACGATCCTGATGAATCTGTTTCAGGAATTATCAGAAGGTTTCTCCAAATTCATTCTCTAATGAATAGTTAAGTTTAAGAAAACATATCCTTTTTTGACCATTAAATATTAAAGTGGTTTACAATTACATCGAGGTAAAGCAGCGCGAAAAAACAATTGACACGTCACCTCAGGTAATGGTCTTCGTAGAATGTGCACGCTTTATTGAGTTCCATACGCAGTTAGAACACACAATTTCAAATAAAGGGCCTTCACGTGACGCGTTTTGACAAATCACAATACGCGATTTTTTTAATAATAAATGGGTCGTGACTCGTGAGGGTATATGGACTAATGGAAGGTGTGAAGGAATACTTTATGTATTTGCGCAGTATGGAAGAGCTCCAGTATATTATGACTCGTGAATTTTATACCTTGATTTCACTCTGTTCCACGGATTCACTGTCAATCAATGATCTATGTCTAGAGTACCAAGCACTGAGTTGCAGCATGAAATTTTCGAGATTGCTAAATGTTTATTTTTGATTCTGTGGAATATATTGAAAATTAAGGTGTGATTTTCAAATTGTTATCAATAAAAAAAACCTGTAGCTATTTTAATTAAAATTGTTTGGTTGGGGCATTAAAATACCAATAAATGACTTTTTTGACTATACAGTTCATTTAGGACACCCTGTATCCCATGTTTTTCCATGGACCATGTGAGGTTTTAGGGCAAATAAATTGTGTAAACCAAAATATGGCTAAAGTTAGTTAACACACACTTATTATCCATACATATTCTATATGGCCTTCATATGAAAATGTTTGGCTCTCATATGAAAAGGTAGAAATATCTGGTTGAGTGTGGGTCGGAGTTATTCAACTAAGCTTGATGAAATTGATCCTCTTTTAATATAACTTCCTTCTTCTTCCTTTCTTCCTATATAAAGTACAGGCCTCGCACTGCGTCTATATGTTGTTACGAGTCGTACTGACTCAAGACCAAAATCCCCTTTTACCCGAACTCACACGAATGCACAACACACATACTCACTGTTTGATTAAGCTAACAAAATCTTTAAGTCTTTAATTGAAAGCAAAATATGATTGATACAATATATGACAACAAATGCATATACAAAGGTAGTCAAATAATGATAACTCTTCTAACTAATTACTACTTAGCCAGCATTCTTCTTCTTGAAGATAACATAGAGTTCTTGCAATGTTCTGGACGGCTGATGTAAATATCCTTAATCACTTGTCCTGCGATCAGCGAAGTCCTTTGTACACTTGCACTTATAAATATCCTTGCGAATAAAATCCTCACACAAACATGGTGCTGCTTACTCCAAACAATGATCTCCTTGCGCTGCCTTCTCCAAACGCTTATCTCCTTGCGGTGCTTTCTCCAAACATTTAATCCGACTATGACGTCACTTCTACGTCGTATTACGTAAGAGGAAAACCGCAGAATATTAGGTTTGAAGATACCTTGATCAAAGTATACAAAAGAAGTTACTAAATCTCGCAATACAATATTCACGAGCAGAGAAGTCGAACAAGTCAATCTACATTTGAAAGAGTTGGTTCGATATTCCGAATAAGTCTTAGCTTATTCTCCTGTGAAAAAATATAGACCATTGAAATATTTCAACCGAGATTACAAAAGAATAGACATTTGAAGCCTTCTGCTCAAGTGTCTATTCATGCACATTGTGCATAGGCCTACCGCATTGATTGAAGATTGAAGGTATATTAATTCCAATATAGACTAGTAAATTTTATTTATTGCTCGAAAGTTAGAAGGGAGAGAGAGGGGGGGAAGAGAAGATGTGTGTGGGGATGTGTGAGGGGAGAGGAGAAAGAGAAACAAAGGGAGGGAGATGATCGGAAGAGGGAAGGGAAGGAAGGGGGAGTAGAGCTCGCGAGTGGAGTGGAATAGTGTGTAGGGGAGAGGAGATATCGAGTGTAGGGGGAGAAGCGAGGGGGAGAAGGAGACATTGGGGAGGGGAGGATCCTAAGGAGAAGGAGTAAGAGGAGGTATTATGGGTGAGTTGAGAAGGGAGTGTGTCTTCCGGAGACAATAAACTAATAATAAAATCATCTCCATCCTCATGCATCGCTTATGTCTTATACAAACAAACAGACACATAAACAAACCACAATTTTACGACGTTTATATTTCCAGCACCCATGCCTCATGTCCACGCGTGATTGATATCCGATCCTTATTGCCTACATTCAATTTAAACACAAAGCTGGATATGTATCCGATCATAATAAGCTTAGCTCAATCATGACAATAGGCTGTTCTATACTTGAATTGAATGTATTACTCTATCGCTGAGCGAAAAGCGGCTGACCAAAGTAGCGGTCCTTTTCCAAATGCAACAAAAAGCGCTCTACCTCACCGGGTAAAAATCAATCGCTGTCGCTCAGCGCTGTAGAATACATTCAGCGTTAGATATTATGATTGCAGACAAGTTCTGTCCCTCTTTTTAATCCCCTGCTTTTTGGTTTTTGAACAAAAGAGAAACAGAAACTTATAACTTGAAACGAGGGCACCCATAGTGGGTAGGAGAACATGAAAACTAATATGAGATACTGTATTAGGATCACATATTAAGTATCATGTGAGAGTATACTCTTGTACTCCAGAAGACAGGATCACATATTAAATATTTGACACCATAGAATATAAAAACTAGTAATTTGATAAGTTAAAATAAGATTTTTAACGGAATAAATCTAAATAATATGATTATGCAGTTTATTCCGTTAAATATTTACCCATAATTTCCCTCATTCTTCAGGCCCTGCCCTCTATCGGGTGCTAATTTAAGCTTGATTGCTATTGTTTCTTTGTAAGCCTGCGGCGCAACCTTGAACAATATTGTCCTTGAGATAACGCCCCGTAGCCACCCCCAGCCAGCCCCATACCTCATTTCAATTTTTAACATACCCATATCCTGCTTTTTATATTCCATAGTGTCGCACATTTAATATGTGATCCTGTCTTCTGGAGTACAAGAGTATACTCTCACATGATACTTAATATGTGATCCTAATACAGTATCTCATATTAGTTTTCATGTTCTCCTACCCACTATGGGTGACGAGGGCATGTATTCTATATGAGAAAGACAGTTGGGACTAATGTGTACTGATTTTTTAGATTTTTGTGTGACAGATCCAATAAAATATACTCACTGACTTGAGCTTTCGCCATCCAGGCTGATGGCTTGATCACAAGTGATCTGGTCCACTGCATTTCCCGCGGTGTTTGGATGCACTCTCACCCCTCGGGATCAACGTTTGTTTTAGCAGTGGATCATATACGTGACTCAGAGAAAAAGAGCCGTCATCGCGGTTGATTGCATTAGCCCCCTTCTTGCGGATCTGAATTGATTCTCCTTCCTGTTTCTCACACTACGACTTATCACAACCTTTGCAGGGGATTTCATATACTGCGTCACTGGTTTCTAAGATGTCTTTCATGTCTTTGGGATGCACAAGAATGCTTTTGAGTGTGTTTGTAGGTCGCATGGCTATTGAGATTTTGTGTTTTTGAAAATTTCTTTGGAATTGTTCAGAAAGACCTTCGACATAGGGGATGACAACCATACCTTTTGAAGGTGTTTCGTCGGATTTCTTACATTTTTTTGGCTCTTTGGTTTTCGCTTCCATCTGGTGTTTCGCTTCCATCTGTTGTTTGACTCTCTCAAACGCCCACGGCTCTTTTTCTCTGACGGCTCTTTTTCTCTGAGTCACGTATATGATCCACTGCTAAAACAAACTTTGATCCCGATGAGTGCGAGTGCATCCAAACACCGCGGGAAATGCAGTGGACCAAATCACTTGTGATCAAGCCATCAGCCTGGATGGCGAAAGCTCAAGTCAGTGAGTATATTTTATTGGATTTGTCACACAAAAATCTAAACAATTTGATCTACAATCCTACCGATGCATCTGTTTACGGAAATGTGTACTGATATTATACAATTTATTCAATATGAGGAAAAACAGTTGGGACTAATGTACACTGATATATACATTTTTTTCAATATTTTCAACATCATATCATTGTAATGCATGTTTACCGATTTTGAATTGTTCCATTACATGGCTTCGGGACAAAGCTAGATATATATAACGTGAGTAACCAACAATTATTCGCTAAATGAGTTTCGCTCAAACGCGAATAAAATATTTTCATACGCGCTGCCGCTGTTTCTCTAAACATAAAAGTACACTAAAAACAAAGGAGATGACGCCTTGACGCAGCCCTAGCAGCTCATCCGTACATCAAGCAAGTCATCAAGAATTTAATATCATACTATACCAAGAACAAGACGCAAAGTATTGATCTTGGTATGATATTAAATACTGTTACATGAAAGAGGACACAGTGTTGCTTACTCACGTTACCTACGAAGCCGTGGAATACCCCAGTCCTAAAATGAAGTACATTATTATACTTGTTGCCACCCCAAACGTACACTGGTGCCCTGCTACCCCCTTGGTACTTAAGAGTACACACGTCGGAATCACATGTACAGTACACACATGTGGAACTAGATTGGTACTGTGCTGGTACTCTATTGCCACAAAGTTATATAGGCCTATCTGGGCAGCTGTGTAAAGGGTGAGTCAAAATTAAGTAAACTCGTGTTTGTGGTGCTTTTGTACAGACTCCAGAAAGAATCCGCTGTAAATGAAAAAATCATTGAAAAAAGCAGATTCTGAACGTCTCAATTAAAAAATAGCTTTAGTTGCTTTCAGCAAACCCGAGTTATACTACTTTGAATAAAACCACCCATTTTTGTAGCTGCACACGATTTCTTTTCCCAAGCATGTAGTTATGATCATGGTAGCGTGTTGACTGGTATAGCGCGATATTCAAATGCAAAATAAAGTTTTTTGGCAGGAGTAGTTTCCATCAATAATGCCTAACGGATTACATTATGGCTTAAAGATTGTCCTCAAGAGTTCTTTTTTTAATTTTTCAATTTCAATTTCATCATATTGCACAGCACACAAAGAAACGAGCCAAGTACAACATGGCACTTCCATTAAGTTTTTTGAAACTAGGAGTCTGCGTGAAGTTCATTGTCTCTTTCGTCTCCAGTTTCCCATAGCTGATCGGATATTAAGTACATGTAAGTAAGCAAGTACATGTCAGTCTGAAGCTTCAGGTCCGGAAACCCGCGAACTGCTATATCACGTGTAAACATTGCTAGAGTTAGGTATGCGTTGCAAATAGACCCAACGATCAGCAGCTCAAGACGCAACCCCCTTCACAACATTTCCCAAGCAGGTTTCAGTTGGACCGTTCGGGAGACTATGAATAAGCCAAATCGGCATTAGAAGTGTGCAATGCATTGTGGGACAGTTTTTGCATTTTTAGGACACTTTGTCCTTTGACCTATCGCGAAAATTGTTTTTTGTGCATACAAAATATAATTAAAAAAGTTTTACTAGAATAAAAACAAATCCAAAAAATATGTTTATTATATAAATTAAATATTTAAATATTTTTAATGATAACATTATTACAATAATAAATAAATGAATAATAATTAGAGCAATAATTTTCCCTATATGTCAGAGGTCAAAGTGTCCCAAAAGTGCTCTCAAAAACCGCAAGTTGCAATGGCAATTGGGCTTGTTATCGTGATTATACGAGGAGGTAACCACACCGTGGATTTCGTATTCGAATATAGCGCCCTATAATGAAAGACAGAGATAAAAAGGCTAGTTTGCGTCTGGCGTCATCTGTCAATCAAACTCGAACACGGTTTGTTTACAAGTGTCGTGATGATATGAGTCAATTTTGCACCTTCAAACATACAAACCATCTCAAAAGTTAGGTATTTATAGTAGGAAACTTTCTTTCGCGAAGGCACCATGTCAACATTGCCTAGAAAAGTTGCTTTTTGCCTTGTAAAAGTACGTGATTTTTCGCCATTAACTGCTATTCCCTTTCTCCGATCGGCACCACATAAATCGACCTTCCTTGTAGGCGCTATTAACGAATCAATGATCGTAGAGAATTTGATTGCCATGACGTCAGACGCAAACTAGTCTTTTTATCTTTGTCTTTCATTATATCAATCAATACACATGGTAAGTGAAGCCGTGTGCCGCTACAAAATTATTTATTATTCACATAAGTATAACTCGGGTTTGGTGCAAGGAAATACAGTAATTCTTTTCTTAATTTAGACGTTGAGAATCTGCTCTTTTCAAGGATGTTTTCATTTACAGCGGATTCCTATTAGATGTTGTGCAAAAGCGCCACAAACATGAGTTTACTTCATTTTGGATCACCCTGTATCTCTAGGGTAGGAAGTAATAGGAATCATGGTGTACTTATTTATCCATTTGTGTTCAATATTCAAAAGGGGGGGAATTATACCGTCAGTGTAGTAGTCGTTAACATTATGTGTATATAATTGTGGTAAATGTCTCGTTACATATAAGTGTAATATAATTACTAGGAATTAAATAAAAAAATATCGAAGAGAATTTACGAATTATATTGTTGTGTTATAGAATAAGCATGATTATTTAAAAGGAGATGTTAAAAGGCCCCGCACTGTTCCTTGCCATGTGGCCTGAGGCTCGTGCTACGCCCCTGGACGGGATAATATCTGCTTCTTATGGTTGTAATTCTCCAGGTAATATTGGATCGTTTGGTCTTGGTTGTGGTAGGAGGTCATATTCTTCCTCCTCCTTCACCTCCTGCTCCTGCTCCTCCTCCCTTGCCTTTATTGTCCTGATATATTAGACTCGTTAATTTTACTTTCATTTGGTTGCTTCCTTAGCTTCCCATTACCGTTAATAGACTTCTCTATTTCCATGGCGCCTCTAATTGCACCAGCCACAGCCCCGGTGCCAGCTCCTACCGCTGCCCCAACATCATGCGCCTTTTTAGCCGCACTGGCTTTATCACCAGTACCTAGCTCATTTACTACTTTATTTGACTTCTCAATATTTTGCAAAATGTGTTTTTGCTGTCTTGGTGACATATATGGAAGTAGCCACAATACATCATTCTTTCGAACATGATGTGGCACAAAAGGATGATGGGAGAAAAAGCCTCTTTGATGGTGCTCAGAATGAAATGGTATATAGTTATGATGGAAACGATTGGGAATTGGTCTAACATTGTGGTTAGTATTCTCACCCCGACCACCACCCGGAGGTTGCCCGAAGTCTGGTAATGAAGGAATGTGCTGTTCAGGTATTTCATCTGCTTCCGGTTCATATACTTTTGGAGGAATAACCGGTTTGCCTTGACCTGGTAAACCTGGTTGACCTGGCCCCTGATCCGGTTGACTTGGTTGACCCGATCCTTGATCTGGTTGATCTGATCCTTGATCTGGTTGATCTGAACCTTGACTTGGTTGACCTGATCCTTGACCTGGTTGACCTGATCCATGACTTGGTTGACCCGATCCTTGACCTGGTTGACCTGACCCTTGACTGGGTTGACCTAATCCATGACTTGGTTGACCTGATCCTTGACTTGGTTGACCCGATCCTTGACTTGGTTGACCTGATCCTTGACTGGGTTGACCTGAACCTTGACTTGGTTGACTTGATTCTTGACTGGGTTGACCTGATCCTTGACTTGGTTGACCCGATCCTTGACTTGGTTGACCTGATCCATGACTTGGTTGGCCTGATCCTTGACTTGGTTGACCCGATCCTTGACTTGGTTGACCTGATCCATGACTTGGTTGACCTAATCCTTGACTTGGTTGACCTGAATCTTGACTGGGTTGACCTGAACCTTGACTTGGTTGACCTAAATTTTGATTGGGTTGACCTGATCCTTGACTGGGTTGACCTGATCCATGACTGGGTTGACCTGATCCTTGACTGGGTTGACCTGATCCTTGACTTGGTTGACCTGAGTCTTGACTGGGTTGATCTGAACCTTGACTTGGTTGACTTGATTCTTGACTGGGTTGACCTGATCCTTGACTTGGTTGACCCGATCCTTGACTTGGTTGACCTGATCCATGACTTGGTTGGCCTGATCCTTGACTTGGTTGACCTGAGTCTTGACTGGGTTCACCTGAACCTTGACTTGGTTGACCTGATCCGTGACTTGGTTGAGCTGATTCTTGGCCTGCTTGACCTGATCCTTGACCTGGTTTACCTGAATCTTGACTGGGTTGATCTGACCCGTGACTTGGTTGACCTGATCCTTGACTTGGTTGAGCTGATTCTTGGCCTGCTTGACCTGATCCTTGACCTGGTTTACCTGAATCTTGACTGGGTTGATCTGACCCGTCACCTGGTTGACCTGACCCGTGACCTGGTTGACCTGACACGTGACCTGGTTGACCTGATCCTTGACCTGGTTTACCTGAATCTTGACCTGGTTGATCTGATCCTTGACCTGGTTGACCTGACCCGTGACCTTGTTGACCTGATCCTTGACTTGGTTGAACTGTTCCTTGTTCTGGTATTGGTTGCTCAGTTTCACCTGCAGTAATATGATCTTGGAAGGATTGATTAGGAAAATATCCTCCAGGTAGATTGAATATTGGTTTCCCTGGTGATGGTTTAGCGTCATTTCCACCGGGAACAGATTCAACTGGTTTGAGGTTGGCTGGTCTTCCGGGAGCAGGGATTTTAGCAAGCTTAAAAGATGATAATTTAGGTTTGGTGAATCCTTTAGTGCCAAATAGAGAGTCTGTGGATGAGAATAAGATTGAGGAGATTATACATTATCTATTCATCAAGACAATACAGGTATCAGGCAAACAGAATAACATATCAGTCATCCCGAGGGTATTGGAGAGTTTGTAAAATGTCGACTTCCACGTCAGTTTCGTTCATTTTGCATTCGTTATAGTGCGTTTCACAGTAGTGTGGCTTCTAGATGGCGAAGCAAACTGCATTTCCATTAACTTAACCAAGTCAGAACCACTAAACTGCATTTCACAAACTTTCCATTAACTTGATCAAGTCAGAACCATTAAACTGCATTTCACAAACTTTCCATTAACTTAACCAAGTCACAACCACTAAACTGCATTTCACAACTTTCCATTAACTTAACCAAGTCAGAACCACTAAACTGCATTTCACAAACTTTCCATTAACTTGATCAAGTCAGAACCATTAAACTACATTTCACAAACTTTCCACTAACTTAACCAAGTCACAACCACTAAACTGCATTTCACAACTTTCCAATAACTTAACCAAGTCACAACCACTAAACTGCATTTCACAACTTTCCATTAACTTAACCAAGTCAGAACCACTAAACTGCATTTCGGCTTGGAGCCAAATTGCTATACAGTCAAGGAATGAGTTCCTCTGATTCAAAGGATAATATATACTGTTGTACAAAGAATTGTATAGTGTGTTCTATTTCTGGGCTTCACAATGATTGTATTGGGTGACAGTTTTTGAACAGAACTTTTTATTTTATCTAAATTTAGTATAAGCTTAAGAACATCGAGCAATGTAGGCTATATCAAACCACGGAGTATGTTGAATTCTGCACCCAAGACAACATGGTGCTCAATGCATCAGCTGATGCATGCCATAAATGTGAATGTGTATATTATATGTTTTTAGCATGCAATGTAGCATTCATAATGTACATTTTCAATTGCTTTTTGCCACAAATTTCAATGCTGCATGTATGTACAATATAATCAATTGCTACACATGTATGTACAACTATAATCATTTGAAATTTTCCAGTGACCTTGTCCATATACCATGAAAATCTCTGGACATATCTCTATGACCATATTTGGGCAAAACAATTTACATGCGAAACAAATAGTATCAGATACTATCCCGATACTAGTATCAGGTACTATCCCGATACTAGTATCGGGCACTATTCCGATACTATTTATCAGTGTCTCCCAGTAACAGTATCGGATACTATCCCGATACTAATATCCCACTAGGTAGCGGGTACTATTCCGGTATTAGTATCAGAGACTATCCCGATACCTATTATATTTTGATATGGGTGCATTTCAAAACTTTCCATTAACTTAACCAAGTCACAACCACTAAACTGCATTTCAAAACTTTCCATTAACTTAACCAAGTCACAACCACTAAACTGCATTTCACAAACTTTCCATTAACTTAACCAAGTCACAACCACTAAACTGCATTTCAAAACTTTCCATTAACTTAACCAAGTCACAACCACTAAACTGCATTTCAAAACTTTCCATTAACTTAACCAAGTCACAACCACTAAACTGCATTTCACAAACTTTCCATTAACTTGATCAAGTCAGAACCATTAAACTGCATTTCACAAACTTTCAATTAACTTAACCAAGTCAAAACCACTAAACTGCATTTCACAAACTTTCCATTAACTTAACCAAGTCACAACCACTAAACTGCATTTCACAACGTTCCATTAACTTAACCAAGTCAGAACCACTAAACTGCATTTCACAAACTTTCCATTAACTTGATCAAGTCAGAACCATTAAACTGCATTTCACAAACTTTCCATTAACTTAACCAAGTCAAAACCACTAAACTGCATTTCACAACTTTCCAATAACTTGACCAAGTCACAACCACTAAACTGCATTTCACAACTTTCCATTAACTTAACCAAGTCACAACCACTAAACTGCATTTCACAACTTTCCATTAACTTAACCAAGTCAGAACCACTAAACTGCATTTCACAAACTTTCCATTAACTTAACCAAGTCAAAACCACTAAACTGCATTTCACAAACTTTCCATTAACTTAACCAAGTCACAACCACTAAACTGCATTTCACAACTTTCCAATAACTTGACCAAGTCACAACCACTAAACTGCATTTCACAACTTTCCATTAACTTGACCAAGTCAGAACCACTAAACTGCATTTCACAAACTTTCCGTTAACTTGACCAAGTCAAAACTTGTCCAGCAGCAGAAGTAGACAGCAGTAGTATTGGTAGACAGCACTCTAGATATTATAACTATAATTCTCTTGGATATTATTAGTAAAAATCAAATCATCATTACGCCAAGAAAAAAACTTTCTTCCTGTAGGGCGCGGACATTTCATTTTGGGAGCAGCTTGTTTCCTTAGTTTTGTTTATTGCTAATATTAGATTTCCTTTGAATTCTATTTTATACATATAACTTAATTTTCCACTGATTTGAACTCTGAAGAATATTTTGCCTAATTTTTTTTACAAAAATGTAACAAATCTGATAAACATCAGGAACAATGCACATGACACAAACCTTGTTTTAGCCTTACATTTACCTTTTTTATTTCCTTTTTTGACTTGTATACCATTTGAGGAAGAGACACGAAACGGAGTCCGAGGAGGAAACTTGAAACTGGCAAAATTAAATCTGAAAGGAAAGGTTGGCTTTGGGTACTCCTGCTTGGTATTAGATGCTGCTACCGATGCGGACTGGTCGACAGGTGGCTGCTGGTCTGTAATAAATTACATGAAAATGTGAGTCTTGAGATCGAGATAGGATGACAAAATGGAGAACTTCAAAAATTATAATTCTCCAAATCTCCTTGATGTGTTGTTGAAAAATAGGACATAAACACCTTTATCACAATTACCATATCAAAGTTCATAATAAAATGGTGGACCATTAATTATCCTTAAAGTGAATATATCCAGAGTCAGCTCCAATCCCGCAATGTATTCTAATATAATGATTGTTCGATTTCATTTATTTTAACTTTCATATTGTATTTTTCTAATGTTGTGTATCCAGTGGTAAAGGGTAATAAAAATATCGCCTTATTTAAAAACAGTATTACGATATAGCATTTGGATTTTGTTTTTCTGGCTTGATATTGGACTACTTTGAAAAGAATGCGCTGATGTCAGTTAATTATCTAAACCATTTTGGTATCAAAATCCCAATTCATTGTGTTGGTCCCTAAACATTACCTGTAGACGTTTCGGCAGCTGCTGGTGCCGCTTCATCAGCTGACGATAAGCCGACTTGTGTAGCACCTGCACCAATTACTTGAGCTACGTCAGGAGATATGATCCCAGGGTTTATTGGAACATCAACTGGAGCTGTGAATATAATTTAAAATCAAGTATTGTAAACGTTCATTTAATATCAACATTATTTCAGTTTGTTTGACTTTTGTAAAACTTCATCATAATGATTGAGAAAGCCTAAAAACGTTTTTAGTTATTTCAAAAACACAGTTTTCATACGTCTTCATACGCATAGAGCCAGAAGGAACACACCATCGCAATATCCCCCTTCTTGACTAATGCCAGGAAGATAAAAATACATGTAGTATTCAATCATGATTAAGAGAAATCCTGATAAAAAAAGGATATCTCTTTTAAATAGTAAACACTTTATGATGAAAATATCCAACCACTTACCACAATACACAAACGACGGCTGCTTTGATGTCAAACTAACAACTAATACAATTAGCCAGAGATGTTTTGGCGCCAACGCCATTGTTGTATTTTCATCAGTTTACCAACATATAAATCGTCTGCTTTATATAACACATAGAAACTCGATTCAATTATCATATCTTTTCTCGGTAGAATATAACATTTTCTATTCACAATTAGTGATATTCATATTTTAGTACAAACCTCTACTATACACGTTTGATTACTAATTAGTAGGATGATAAAATTCAAAATCAATTTCGGAATTGATTATTTTCTACAATCGTTTTTCATATAATATACATTAGATTAACTTATAATTATTAAAATGCGTGATTTTTTTATTTTCAAACCGATATCGATCTGCCGCAAGCAGGTGCTTATTATGAGACGCAGTGTGACGTCATAATTGGACAATCAATATTCATTCACATCATTACAATATTTATTATAGGATCCAGCATAAAAGATTTAACCAAAAATCTGATTAATTTAACCAATGAACCAATGAACACAAGATTTATCATTGAAGTTACAGTTGTTCCTTCCTAATAAATTTAATTAGAATGTAAAACTTTAAATTTACGCATGTTAATGCATACAAAGAGTCAATTTAGAAAAGTGCAACATTTGTTTATGTATAAAATTTCGTAAACGGCTCTATGATTTCTCACTAAAACCATCAAACACGTTTGAAATGTGTAAAAATTATTTCATGAACATCTTAACTTAAGTTGCTTTGATAAAAAACAAAAAGGAAATATAAAAACATTCCTTTTTTATTTATTTGCTTTAAGTGAAAGAGGTCTGAAACCAAAAGTGATGCATAAAAAGCCTATGTAGAAAAGTGCAACTTTTTTTGGCCGAAACTTTTATAAATGGCGGTATTTCTCAGCGAAGATGATAAAATATAACAACAAAACCCCGTTCACTTGATGCATAACTAATCAGTATATGTTCCAAGCTTTAAAACAAGAGAATTGATCAATCCGTTTTTGGATTATACCAATATGTCTTAGGGGGACTTACTTTTTTGGAACTGTTTAGTTGATGAAGTAGTGTGTCATCAGCAGTAGATAGTTGATGAAGTAGTATGCTATCAGCAGTAGATAGTTGACATACTGCAGTTACTGTCCGTTTTCCTATATACAATACACAGTGCTCTCACCATTGACGCGTGACGTCTACAAATATTGTATGTTAGAAGTATAGGATATTGCCTAGTTAAGGGGGCACACAGGATCACTCAAAGTGGGAAATTTTAGACATTGTTTTGTATTGTATCTTTAAAATTAAAAGTATACATTTTCAGAAAGGTAATGCCACAAGGAATCCAACTAGCACGGCAGATTTCTGCAAAAATTAGCAGTTTTTTGAGAAAAGCGCCAAAATTGATTTTCCATGCCATTTTTTTTTCGGTCCGCCATAAGAACTTACCCTAAATATCAAAATTGGTGAAAATTGTATATTTGTGTTCTAAAGACACAAATCTAGAAAGTGATTTCTTAAATTTTTGAATTTTTCCTTCGTTTTAAAAATATGGGTCAAAAAGGATCAAAATTTGACTTTTTTTTTAATTTTGACAAAAATTTGGGATATTTTAAGGTATATTTTCAAAACGAAGAAAAAATTCAAAACTATGCTAGTTGGATTCCTTTTCTGAAAATGTATACTTTTATGTACGTATCGTCATTACTTTTAAAGATGAAATACAAAACAATGCCTAAAATTTCCCTCTTTGAGTGATCCTGTGTTGCCACCTTAGTATTCTCTGAAATTCTAGAAAATATTGTATTGTAACATGTCCTAAATTTTTAGCTAATTTAGGTGTTTGGAAATATTCGCACTTTGGTGTTTTAGGAAGGATATGTATAAGACAACAACCATTCTGTTTCTCATTTTCAAGAATGCTGGTTAACAATAAGCAGACTATTGTCTCATTTCGTGAACAAAGGCCCACATAGTATTGTTACCTTGTGTTTGCTTTATAATCGGTTACCCAACTGAAACTATAATACCAGTTCATTGCAATACCGCACAGGTAAAACAGAAAAATGTGAAGTGTGGATTTAAGAGAAGATCTGATTTAATCAGTTGAGCTGTTTTCAATGAGTGTTATCTTGGTTTAATAGCTTTTAATGGGGTTTCAGTCCTGCAAAGGTCGTGGTGAATTCTACTGTACACATGACTGCATCATGATGAAGTAGTATGATATCAGCAGTAGATAGTTGATGAAGTAGTGGGGGTGGGCCCTGTCCCCACCCCACACCACCCCACCCCACCCCTCTAAAGGGGAAAAAGGAATGCAACGCTTTTATACGATGTGGACACAATATTTGGAAAACCGCACCTCAGACTCTCTCTCCCCAGTTTCATTTGCTGTAAATATTTTGCAAAAAGTTGATGTAACTTATACGTCGTACTTGAATTATAGTTACGTACGCTGGGCATATTAGCATGATTAGTGCAACATATTTCAGTTCAAATACAATAGAATCGTGCAAATTATGTTAAAGTTGTCATATTTGGCAGATAATTAAACTAGGCTATGGAGCCATTTACCCCCCCTCCCCATGGACATACTTGTTGTTTGTCTGGACTACCCCTTCTAGTGGACAAAATCATTGAAGCACAGAGGGTCAAGTTCAAAATTACTCAGACATGCTAAAAACTCACACCATCGTGATCCTCTGGCAATACGGATTCCAAAAATTATACTTTTAGTCATGAGCAAGAGAGTAACATTGTGACGTCATAGATCTAATTTTGCTCTGATTTTGATAAAAAAAAAATCTGAAATTATTTTTCTTGTTACAAGAAATCAGAAACAGAATAGTTTTATTATTTTTCTGATTTAATGCTCTGATTTAATACTCAGACCTGTTAAAAACTCACACCATCGTGATCCTCTGGCAATACGGTTGAGTCATGAGCAAAAGAGTAACATTGTGACATCATAGATCTAATTTTGCTCTGATTTTGATTAAAAAAAATAATCTCAAATTATTTTTCTTGTTGCAAGAAATCAGAAAAAGAAAATCGGAGCATTTGTCATTTTTGCTCAATGTGGAGCCAAAATATAACCTATCTTTGGGGTATAACGCCATAACCGTAAATCTTAAGCAGGCAAAACTATACTTTTTTAAAAGACTAGAGGAACACATTGCTTGGAACACTTATTCACTTAGTCCGATCAGTTTTGAACTTTACCTTTGTGTAACTTGAAGTTCAACGACCTTTTCCCACCAAATAAGGGTGCTGTTGAAATTAATGCCTCCATACTCTATAATGATCAGCGCTATAAGTGCCAAATACAGCAACTTTAACATGGTTACGGGAATTTTTTGGACTGTACTACATATTGGTGCTATGGCAACAATATACTTTGTGTCTCTCAGGCGAGACTCAACTTCAGTGGAGGCCCCCTATGATTTTCAAAAAAGAGGTAAAAGGAAGGAAAAGAGAAAGAGAAGAAGAAGAGAAAAAAGGGAGGGGAGAGAAAGAGAGGAGGGCGAAGAAGAAAAGGGGCCATTCCCCTCCCTGGCCATGGTTAGGAGGAAATTCCCCCTTCGGACATCTTGCCCGTTGTGGAATGCCAACCTATACGCGGTTTTAAAGTTGTTGGTTTTTATATTTTTATTTTCAGCCAATTTTTGCCCCATAAAAGTCACATGGCCTCTCTTGCCTTTTCTCCCAACTACTTTGGTAAAATCCTTTGGAAAAAATGGCACGGCAACACATGTAAGTTTGTGTCATCAGCAGCAATTAATCAATTTAAATAAGTTTACTTTCAGTCCGATATCACACAACTTTTACGGGGTTTCATCACATTAGGATTCAAGCCAGGTGTACCAACTTGATGTGGGGAACAAAGACAAAGACAAGATAAAAACTAATGCAGTATGTAATCCAGAATGGTGTACATGCACTGTTACGTCTGCATTAGAAAAAATCCAAAACCACAGGGATGGTAGACAAAGTTAACAAAAATACAACCTATTTCATCACATTGTATATCCAAAACCTAGAACGCCTCTCTCAGAAATAGTGTGAAAATTATGCACCAATATAAATAAGCAATTGGCTTCATTACAGCCGGCCAGAGGCGTAGCCAGGGTTTATTGGGGGTTGATTTTGAAAAGGTGGACCTGTTGTGGACCCCTACAATTTTGACCAAGAAAGCATAAAGAAGCTAATTTTTTCGCTCGCTACACTTTGTCCTTTTCTGACTGAAAAAGCATAAAAAAATTCTTTTTTTTCGCTCGCAATGTGGACCTTTTCGGCTTTTAGTGATCATAGGGGGCGACTATACCTCCCGTCTACGCTCCTGATTACGGCTTTCAGTTTGAAATATTTCCAACCTCAAGACACCCCCATTCATTATCATTTTATTGTGCCAATTTATAGGGTACCGTAGATGGTCCATACAATCATTCCCCAATGTTGACGCCTTTAGTTTCTGACCAAAGTAACCTCATATTTGGCCATTTTAGCCATTTTTTTCGCGCTTCGCGCGACTTTAATTCTACCATATTTCACTTCGTGCACATTTGTACCGTGAACTTATTTTGTTGCCAAAAGGTGCTGGATTTACTAATTGAGTAGGTCCAAGCCTAAAACCAGCGGGCTGAAAGTCAGGCCCGTGAATGAAATCATAAAAATATGCGGTTGGAAAATAAATAAATAACCCTAAAAAGGGTGATGGTGAATCAAATGGCTTCATTTGTGCTTTCATTTTGAAAATCTTCCCGACGGGCAGCGTTGCCGCATAACAAATTTCCAACAATTGTTTTGCCCCCCCCCCTATCAAAATACCCTGGCGCCGCCCCTGGTGGAAGGGGTGTGTGGGAGTGTTTAATATGTGGTGTGTGTGTGTAACATTTCTGCGGATCAGGATGTTTTTATGTATGCGATGGCATGTATATAATAACTCTCTCCTGTGTTATTTATTATAATAAAAACCCACAGAATTAGAGAAAGTGAATTTACTTACATTTCGCTCACTTTGGCATTAAAATTGCAAATTGTCACGCATATCGCAAGCAATTTTCCAAAGTAATTATGGGAGCGGGTCTGAAATTTTGGAGGAAACCCTTTAAAATGTGTCAAAATCTTCAGGCCGTCGGGACATGCCATGATTCTGTTCCCAACCCCTTGTCTCGAAATACTGGCTACGTCATTGTACACGATTGTATGCGTGTTTCTGATGTGTGGTGGGTGAATGCATGTGTATGGGGTAGGCCTACATTGAGGGGTACGTTAAGGGGTGGTTAGTTACGTGTGGGGGGCACTCGTCTTTCATTTTGATTAAAATGTGGACATTATGTGGGGTTGTTGTTTTGAATGCATGTGTTGAGGTACCCATAGGGTGTGCTTGGGAACGCTTAGGGATGTGTGGGTGTGGGACGAACGTGTGTAGGCATATACATAGCCCTACAATAAATCAACTCCGCAAACAAATAACAAACTGAAATCAACACGCTATGAAATAGTTTTACCAGAGAAGAATAATGATATTGTTCACTGCTTTTATTTTCCATGAATACAATTACATTTCTGAGAATACCCAGAAGCATAGAAAGAAAGAAAGAAAGAAAGAAAGAAAGAAAGAAAGAAAGAAAGAAAGAAAGAAAGAAAGAAAGAAAGAAAGAAAGAAAGAACGAAAGAACGAAATGAAGAAAAGAAAAGAATGAAATGAAGAACTAAATAAATAAACATATAAATAAAATAAATAATTAGTTTTGTTTATTATTTACATAATCACGTGTCGAGTCTCTTATGCAGGTATCCTACTTTATGATACTATCATTCACAGCGATCGAAGGACATATCAATGACGGCCTACTGCTAACATTGATTAGGGAACAAACCAAAAGTTCGATGACGTCTTATAAACTTTCGTTAGGGGATTGATCCCATCCCACCCTCTCTGAAACGTGTGAAACGTTGAAAATTCCAACCGAATAGTTTCTTACAAACGTAATCGGACTTTCTGACCCCACCCCTAAAGGAAGGACTTAAGTTTATATCCCCATATTTGAACTTTTTGTTTCTTTCCTAACTGTGTAATTATACACTTTGCAATTATTACCAGATTTTATGTAAACAATGATACATATATAAACAGCTTACTTATTAAATGCTACGGCTACAAACAGTTTCTTTTATGCAAATAATCAAAATACCAATATTTTAATCATTTAGTATGCCTATAAAAGAATAAATGTTCTTAATATACATCCAATAAATTGAACATACAGATAATCAAGCAACTCAAAGTATTTCACAATATAAACAATATAACTCTTCATTTACAATGTTTACTGCTTAAGTTGCAGACCTCAAAACGCAGCCGAAATATAATGAACACTCTCAGTATTATTGACCTGCTGCCAAGGGCGGATCCAGGGGAGCAGGGGCTTGTCCCCCCCACACAAAAAGGGGCCACTTCTCGGATGACCAATAGAGTCGCTTTGCAATACAATTTGGCTTGGGAAGCGAGCTGCAAACCTTCAAACCCTGGATCGCCATGCCTGTTGCAAAAGATCGTTAACTCCGGACATTAACTGGATGCAAAATATTGCAATACTTTAGTCTAGATTGCCATTCGATTGCATTTTGTACATTCATAAAATTCCAGGACAAGGCCAGAGTCCCGCTACCCCTTGGTTTTAACAAATCAAAATAAATCAAATACGATCATTATTATAGTAGACTTTTATAGCAGACTTTTTTACTTTCTTCAATAGCTTCGATGACACACAATATAACACAAATAATACATAATAATATACATACACAATATGGCATAAATAAGAGATATTCTATTACCCCCACGACCCATTATTCAAAATCGCGCACTGTGATTTGTTGAAACGTGTCACGTGACAGACCATTAATTAGCGATAAAGTGTCAAGGGCAACAAACTTTATGTTCTATCAACACAGCGCACATCAGAGCACACAGCACACCTGCTTATGTAGGGGAGAATGGAATGTCAGGGGTGTGTTATTGTATGTGCATACCTGCTTATAGGGGAGAATGGAATGTTAGGTTGTGTTATTGGAATGTGCATACGCTTTGGCTACGCGTATGCGCTCCACCTTGAGTTAAACAACTTGAAATATTTGGGCAAAAAATTTGATATTTTCTCTTTAAATCACACTATTTTGTGGTAATAGAATAGAAATAAAGGGTGCAGCATTATCCTTTACACGCAAATAATGTGTCCTCGGCAGTAAAACGTTGAAATAATAGGTTCGGCTGCGCCTCACCCATTATTTACGTTTTTACTGCCTCGGACACATTATTTTCGTGTAAAGGATCATGCATTACCCTTTATTTCTTAAATAATATATACATGTATACACACATAATATGACATAAATAAGAGATAATAATATACATACACACATAATATGACATAAATAACAGATAATAATATATGAGTGTCTGATTGGCAAGCAGATTAAAACAGAGAGAACCCCCCCCCCCCGCCCAGCAAATATTTCCATGGCAAGGATAACCCCGATATTTCACATAATCAATGAAATGCACATAATATGTAGGCCCTAAATGATATGAAATGTAAATAGGCCTATATCGTTTTTTGATGCAAAAAATAGTAAATTATCAAAATAATTGATGAAATACATAAAAATTTTCATTATTTCAAGGTGATAACAAGGAAGGTTTTTTTGGCCGTTTAGAATTTTACCCCCCCACCGACTCATACTAGTATTTATTGCACAACCCCTAAAGCACATATTTCACATAACACTATCACATTGAGATAATTTACACAATTTTTGTGGAATCAGGAAGTGACAAAATAAGCAAGATCTGCAATGATGATGATGAGTAAAGACAGTAAACAAATCATCACAGTGACCATGTATACAAGCTGATTGTTGGACATAAATGAGAATTAAGCACGTTATGAGGCAATTAGGCTATTTATTGTTGCTCATACACCAACACAGACTTCTCGTTCGCTACATAAATTTTTCCATTTGACATGGCAATACCTTCAGGTGCATACATCCCTTTAAGTATGCACTTTTGGAATTGCCCATCCATAGTGTATTGATGAATGTGACCAGTATTAGCGATGGGCCTACCAGTCTTCTCATCTACCTCCATCACTGCAATATAAACTAACCCTTTGCCATATACGATACCCCTGGGTAGACCTGCTTTGTTATCAACAATAAATGACTTGATACGACATAACTCAACACCGCTATCACTGTATCTTATCACTTGCCTTGTGTCCCAATCAGACACCCATATATTATTATCTGGGTCTGATGATATATGGTATGGTTTGATATCGACAGACAGCTTGTTTATAGGTAGCTGTCTGTCCATATCATGTACTGTAATTACCTTCCTGAGAACATCACCTACGTATACACCAGATGGAGATATTGCAACACCCATCGTGCCATACTTAGTACTATTATTGCACTCTGCTGTAACAGTGGAGAGACTTTTTAAATAATCTCCACTGACAGAAAAGATTTTTACTAGGTTTGATTGGTCGGAGATAACAACATCTCCACCTGGTGTTACTGCGACACGTTGTGGGTATAGGAGTTTGCCTTTTGGATTGGTTGGATGGGATTGGAATGTAAACTTATATGTGCCATTACTGTTAAACATGTATGCTTTTGTGGACTTCGATGATATGAAATCTGTTACAACCATATCGCCATTCTTACACACAGCAATACCCAATGCCTGTCTGAATTCCCCGTCCTTGTCTCCTTCTTGTCCAAACGTCTGCATCAGTTTCCATTCTTTTGAATGTTGAGATCCTATTAATGATACATAGAAATAAAACACAGTCATGTGATTAGTCATTATTGTATGTTATATGGGTCATAGCAATGATGGACATTAGTTGAATATTGATTATTTTAATTTACTTATTTTATTTGTTTACTTACTTTTTGTTCTTATTTATTTATTTATTTTGTTTATTTTATGAAATTTGTTTTTTTAATAAATTTTATATATTTTATTTATTTCATTTATTTTGTGATGCTACAGATATACATAAACCCTACATGTGACTAATAATTAGAATTGAATTTAATATTAATTATTTCTTTATTATTTTTCTATTGTATTATGACGCATACACAGATCATGATGTCATTCATTTTTGTTTGCTGCTGTTGTTGTTGTTTGTTGTTTGTACTTGTTTTTGTTTTTTTTGTTGTTTTTTTGTTTGTTTTTTTGTTTTTTCTTTTGTTTTTTGTTACTGATCTTGGTTGCGTCTTTCTGTGTAGGAGTAACAAACTCCCGCTATTTATTATTATGAACAAAAAGTCTCCTTATATATTATTTTTAGATACAGCTGGTTAACCGTTTTTAACATTAGTTAATACAATATGAGCTAATCATGAATTAATAACCGAGATATTTTAACTTCAATGACGCAACCTCGCTGTTAGTTGTTGAAGTATCCAAATGTAAACATTAGCAAACTTGAGGGGGCTAGACCACTTTTTAATTAACTAGTAACAAACGCAGGGCGCATGCGCGAGCCGGGAAGTTCAAGCTTGCTGTAGACTCGGTCCCTACACATGTACACACATACTCACCGTATATGACACGTTTGCAACGCCCCGACTCAGGTGTCAATTTGTGGATTCAATTAAATTAAATTAAATATCTTTTTTTCTATATGTCCGTTTCTCCGTCTCCCGGGGAATTGACTTGAAACACTATGAGGATTACTCAGTTAATTTTTGAGGACAAAAATCATGAAATTGGTGGTGTACGGGAATTTTGTTATGGCCAAGTTTTAGGCCAAAAAAATATAATTTTTTTCGAAATTTTTTTGACCGAAAATTCGACCATTTCTCGCTTATCTGATGAATTTTCAACTTCTTTTTGACATATGTGCTAGATATGACTTTGGTGTTTATATTCCCTGAAGTAATTGTTGTAATTTTGCTTGGTTTTATAAAAAGAAGTGATTTTCTGCATGCAGTTGTTTTGATATTCGGCTTTGTTTACGTTTCAAAACCAAAACTGAATTTCCCGGCTCGCGCATGCGCCGTGCGTTTGTTACTAGTTAACTTTTAATTAGAGAGTAAGTAGAGAGCAGGCCTGCTAGAGCGTAGGCCAACGCACTGTTCTTGGATGCATCATTTTACTCCCGTGATCTTTGTTATAAATAACCAGTAACATGCTAGGGGGACAAGGTAATGGATTTGTATGTGATAATGAAACAAGATCTATTGAACATCAATATAATAATGTAGTTATATAGTAAACATACATCAATAATATTCACTGAATAAAAAAGAAAGAAAAAA